>NC_074699.1:6401749-6701749 GCF_029448725.1 Salvelinus fontinalis
AGACAGGTTAAACTATCTAGAGGTGTAAAACAAGGTTGTCCACTATCGTCATATCTATTTATTATTGCCATCGAAATGTTAGCTGTTAAGATTAGATCAAACAATAATATTAAGGGATTAGAAATCTGTGGTTTAAAAATTAAGGTGTCATAGCACGCTGATGATTCATGTTTTCTTTTAAAACCACAATTAGAATCTCTCCACGGCCTCATAGAGGATCTAGATACTTTTGCTATCCTCTCTGGATTAAAACCAAATTATGATAAGTGTACTACAGTAATCCCTCGTTTATCGCGGGGGTTACGTTCCGAAAATGACCCGCGATAAGTGAAATCCGCGAAATAGAAAACTTTTTTTTTTTTTTACAATTAGCAACTATTACATGTATACAAATAGTGACTCACGTGTAGGCCGTTTCACTGCTCTTCAGAGCGTTTCGTCGACATTATGGGTTTAGGAGATGTTCGAAATTACAAGATAATTTGGCCAACTTAATGTAAATTTGCCAAGCTGTTTTATGTACGTACACATAACTGCACGAGACGACAAAATGATAGCACAATTCGTAGCATGTTTTGATACAAGAAGCGGGAGTGAGTTTTTAGCGAATCAGAATGCAGAGCACAATGCACCAAAAAAAAAAAAAAATGCATTATGAAAATCCGCAAAATAGCGAATCCGCGATAAGTGAACCGCGAAGTGGCGAGGGATCACTGTATATTACTGTATTGGATCACTAAAAAATGCAAAATTTACATTACCATGTAGTTTACCAATTAAATGTTCTGACGGAGATGTGGACATACTCGGGATACAAATTCCAAAAGAAAGAAATGATCTCACTCCAATACATTTTTATAGAAAGTTAGCAAAAATAGATAAGATCTTGCTTCCATGGAAAGGAAAATACCTGTCTATTTGTGGAAAAATCACCGTGATGAACTCTTTAGTCATATCACAGTTTACCTATTTGCTTATGGTTTTGCCTACACCTAGTGACCTGCTTTTTAAATTATATGAACAAAAAATATTCAATTGTATTTGGAACGGCTAGCCAGATTAAATTAAAAGGGCCTATTTATATAATGAATATGAATTCGGAAGGCAGAAATTAAAGATATATTAAAGCATTAGACCTCTCACTAAAGGCATCAGTCATACAAAAGTTATACTTAAATCCAAACTGGTTCTCTAGTAAATTGGTACGAATGTCTCATCCTATGTTCAAAAAGGGCCCTTTTCCCTTTATTCAGAGTACACCTGCTCACTTTTGGTTGTTTGAAAAAGAAATAAATCGCCAAAATATCTTAATTTTTTAAACAAGCCTTAGAAAGTTGGTTGCAATTTCAATTTAATCCACCTGAAAAGACAGAACAAATAATACAACAAATATTGTGGTTAAATTCAAATATACTAATTTATTAAAAAAACAGTATTTTTCGAGGAAATGTTTAAAAAAGGTATAATTTTTGTGAATGATATCATAAATAGGACTGGTGGAGTTAAGTCACACGTGCAGCTAACACAGACATATGGAAATGTCTGCTCTACCCAACATTACAACCAATTAATTGCAGCATTACCACACAAATGGAAGAGGCAAGTAGAAGGGGAAAAAAGTAAGAAACTTGTATGTCGGCCCTGTATTAAAGAACATAAATGGTTAAAGAAAAGTGTGATAAATAAAAAATATATACAAATTTCATTTAAGGACCAAAACATGACAGCTGTGCCATATAAATTGCAAAATAGTTGGGAAGAGATTTCTGATGGACCCATTTGGTTTATGAATTGATACGCAAAACAACGCCGGATTCAAAACTTCTAATTTTTCAATTTAAATGACTATACAAAATTCTTGCAACTAACAGAATGTTATATATATGGGGGATACAATCTTCCCAGCTCTGCAGATTCTGCTGTGAGGAGGCAGAGTCATTAGATCATTTATTTTGGTATTGTCCATATGTAGCTCGTTTTTGGTCACAGGTCCAGGAATGGCTGAAGATTTGCAACATTTACCTAGAACTAACGCTACAGATAGCAATACTGGGTGATTTGAAAAGCCATAGTCAATCAATCAATAATATAATAATTATTTTAGCAAAAATGTTTATTTTTAATTTACAATCTGTAGAAGCTATGAGAATAGAAAGGTTCAATTATTTTGTGAAGCATCACAGCACAGTTGAAAAATATATGGCAAATAGAAATCTGAAATGGATGATGTTGAGAGATAGATGGGAGGGGTTGAATGGGGCTGAAGGGTGGGACTAATAACAAGATAAACAATGTAAATCATACGGGATCTGTAAAATGTATAAAGGTTCGGAACTTTTGTGAAATAGCACAGTTACAAATAGAATGGATGGACATCAGACATAGAGGAAGGACTAAGAACAAACAAGAGAGAACTATTGTAAAGTAGACTGTGTCTGTAAAATGTGTATAAGATGTATAAATTGAAGGTAAAAGCCGAAGTGTTTATTAGTTTACTCCAATTGGGGGATCGGTGGTAGGGTTTGCGGGGAATAATAATAAAGGTATATTCTTTTAAAACGTATGTATGTCTATATAGGTATGTGTATGTGTATATACAGTGTATGGATATATATATTTACCCCAAAAATATATGGGGAATTGGAAATTATTCAGACAATTACATTGATGGAAGCAACGTTCTTTCCGCAATATTAAGCTGATCCACCCCTTAAATATATATATACACTGCTCAAAAAAATAAAGGGAACACTTAAACAACACAATGTAACTCCAAGTCAATCACACTTCTGTGAAATCAAACTGTCCACTTAGGAAGCAACACTGATTGACAATAAATTTCACATGCTGTTGTGCAAATGGAATAGACAAAAGGTGGAAATTATAGGCAATTAGCAAGACACACCCCAAAACAGGACTGATTCTGCAGGTGGTGACCACAGACCACTTCTCAGTTCCTATGCTTCCTGGCTGATGTTTTGGTCACTTTTGAATGCTGGAGGTGCTTTCACTCTAGTGGTAGCATGAGACGGAGTCTACAACCCACACAAGTGGCTCAGGTAGTGCAGTTCATCCAGGATGGCACATCAATGCGAACTGTGGCAAAAAGGTTTGCTGTGTCTGTCAGCGTAGTGTCCAGAGCATGCAGGCGCTACCAGGAGATAGGCCAGTACATCAGGAGACGTGGAGGAGGCCGTAGGAGGGCAACAACCCAGCAGCAGGACCGGTACCTCCGCCTTTGTGCAAGGAGGTGCAGTGCCAGAGCCCTGCAAAATTACCTCCAGCAGGCCACAAATGTGCATGTGTCTGCTCAAACGGTCAGAAACAGACTCCATGAGGGTGGTATGAGGGCCCGACGTCCACAGGTGGGGGTTGTGCTTACAGCCCAACACCGTGCAGGACGTTTGGCATTTGCCAGAGAACACCAAGATTGGCAAATTCGCCACTGGCGCCCTGTGCTCTTCACAGATGAAAGCAGGTTCACACTGAGCACATGAGCACATGTGACAGACGTGACAGAGTCTGGAGACGCCGTGGAGAATGTTCTGCTGCCTGCAACATCCTCCAGCATGACCGGTTTGGCGATGGGTCAGTCATGGTGTGGGGTGGCATTTCTTTGTGGGGCTGCACAGCTCTCCATGTGCTCGCCAGAGGTAGCCTGACTGCCATTAGGTACCGAGATGAGATCCTCAAACCCCTTGTGAGACCATATGCTGACACATGCACATTTGTGGCCTGCTGGAGGTCATTTTGCAGGACTCTGGCAGTGCACCTCCTTGCACAAAGGCGGAGGTACCGGTCCTGCTGCTGGGTTGTTGCCCTCCTACGGCCTCCTCCACGTCTCCTGATGTACTGGCCTGTCTCCTGGTAGCGCCTGCATGCTCTGGACACTACGCTGACAGACACAGCAAACCTTTTTGCCACAGTTCGCATTGATGTGCCATCCTGGATGAACTGCACTACCTGAGCCACTTGTGTGGGTTATAGACTCTCTCTCATGCTACCACTAGAGTGAGAGCACCGCCAGCATTCAAAAGTGACCAAAACATCAGCCAGGAAGCATAGGAACTGAGAAGTGGTCTGTGGACACCACCTGCAGAATCACTTCTGTTTTGGGGGGTGTCTTGCTAATTGCCTATAATTTCCACCTTTTGTCTATTCCATTTGCACAACAGCATGTGAAGTGTATTGTCAATCAGTGTCGCTTCCTAAGTGGACAGTTTGATTTCACAGAAGTGTGATTGACTTGGAGTTACATTGTGTTGTTTAAGTGTTCCCTTTATTTTTTTGAGCAGTGTATTTTTAATAAATAAAAAAATAAAAACCTTAGGCTACTTAGGCTACGTAACCTTAGGTAACCTTAGTCACATAGGGTGGATTCACAGGGAGGAGGTGGGAGAGAGAGGGATTGGAGTGAGAGAGGGAAAGATGGATAATATAGAGGCAGGCAGGAGAGGGGATGGGAGTGAGGGATATGCAAGGATAAGATATGGGAGAGAGGGACGGCGGAGAGAGAGGGACATGGGACAGGTAGGATCGAAGAGAGGGATGGCATCCTCCTCACTTACACAGAGATACAGGAAAATGGTTTTGGGGGGACAGTTCTGGGTATGAAAAGATGAACCTGTACTGCAAACATGTAGACCTACAGTAGCTCCAGTATACTGTAGATACCAATTTGTAAGTCGCTCTGGATAAGAGCGTCTGCTAAATGACTTAAATGTAAATGTAAATGTAGCTCTAGGGGTCTGGAAGCTGTTCAGTCAGTTCAAAGCCCCTGTGATTGTTCTCAGTCCTATTGTTAGCCTTCCTTACCTCCACAAAAGTACCAGAGGGAGGGGGAAAGAAAGAGAGAAAGAGAGGAGGGGTGAGAAGAGAAGTGGAATGACAGAGAGAGAGAGAGAGTGTAAAAAATGAAAGAAAGACAGAAAATAAACGAGTTTTCGATGAGGAGAGATATTTTGCTGCTACCACTCTGAGTGAATCATTAATTTTCCTTTAGATTTAATGGAGTCTCGGTAACAAGTAGCTGTTTGCCCTATGTGCAAATATGAGCTCTCTGTCAGAGGCTTTACTGTTCCAAGTACCCTGTGTAATAGGGATCCCCCTAATAAATGAATAAATAGCACTAAGGCACACGAGCCCACACATGCACACATTCACACACACAGACATAAACAGACACCTACTGTACACGCACACATACATGCACGTATGCACACACACATGCACACACACACACACCACCGCACTTGAACGTCTGAGGGCATCACATTTTCAGGAGCTCAGTAGGAAGTGCTCACACTCCCCTGGATATGTGTGAAGATTGAAGTTCCCTGTCAGACAAAGCAGTTGAAAATAAGACAAGCAAGGCATCCCAAATGATGCAATCAAATAGGATCATCAAATAGGATATGCATTTTTAATCAAAGGGAAAAAAGTCAAAAGTTCATTTGAGGACTATTCTACTTATTTTTGGCACGGTTCAAATCTCCTCTGTGGAGCTCAAATCATTCTCAAATTTTGCACTGCATTTCTCTCTCTCTCTCTTTATGTATCCATACATACTGTATCTCTCTCTCTCTCTCTCTGTGTGTGTCTGATACGTATCGCTCTCTTTCACTCTCTTTCTCTCTCTCTCTCTGTATCCCTAAGTAGCTCTCTCTCACTCTGTGTCTTATACATGAACTACATGACCAAAAGTATGTGGACACCTGCTCATCGAACATCACATTCCAAAATCACAGGCATTAATTTGGAGTTGGTCCCTCCTTTGCTGCTATAACAGCTTCCACTCTTCT
Source organism: Salvelinus fontinalis (assembly GCF_029448725.1). Lineage (NCBI taxonomy): Eukaryota > Metazoa > Chordata > Actinopteri > Salmoniformes > Salmonidae > Salvelinus > Salvelinus fontinalis. Next base: position 6,407,551 of record NC_074699.1, read on the forward strand.
GGGAAGGCTTCCCACTAGATGTTGGAACATTGCTGCGGGGATTTGCTTCCATTCAGCCACAAGAGCATTAGTGAAGTCAGACACTGATATTGGCCGACTATGCCTTGGTCACAGTTGCCGTTCCAATTCATCCCAAATGTGTTCGATGGTGTTGAGGTCAGTGCTCTGTGCAGGCCAGTCAAGTTCTTGCACACCGATCTCGACAAACCCTTTCTGTATGGACCTCGCTTTGTGCACGGGGGCGTTGCCATTCTGAAACAGGAAATGGCATTCCCCAAACTGTTACACAAAGTTGGAAGCACAGAATCCCCTAAAATTGAATTGTATGCTGTAGCATTAAGATTTCCCTTCACTAGAACTAAGGGGCCTTGCCCGAACCTTGAAAAACAACCCCAGACCATTATTCCTCCTCCAACAAATGTAACAGTTAGCACTATGCATTGGAGCAGGTAGCATTCTCCTGGCATCCGCTGAAACCCAGATTCGTCCGTAGGACTGCGTGATTCATCACTCCAGAGAACGCGTTTCCACTGCTCCAGAGTCCAATGGCGGCAAGCTTTACACCACTCCAGCTGACGCTTGGCATTGCACATGGTGTTCTTAGGCTTGTGTGCAGTAGTTTGGCCATGGAAACCCATTTCATGAAGCTCCCAACGAACAGTACTTGTGCTGACTGCTTGCAGAGGCAGTTTGGAACTCGGTAGTTAGTGTTGCAACCGAGGACAGATGCTTTTTATGCGCTACGAGCTTCAGCACTTGGCGCTCCTGTTCTGTGAGCTTGTGTGGCCTACCACTTTGTGGCTGAGAAGTTATAGCTCCTAGACATCAAATTCACTTACAGTTGTCTGGAGCATTCTAGCAGGGCAGAAATTTGATGAACTGACTTGTTAGAAAGGTGGCATCCTATGACGGTGCCACATTGAAAGTCACTGAGCTCTTCAGTAAGGCCATTCTACTGCCAATGTTTGTCTATGGAGATTGCATGGCTGTGTGCTCGATTTTATACACCTGTCAGCAACGGGGGTGGTTGAAATAGCTAAATCTACCCATTTGAAGGGGTGTCCACATACTTTTGTATATATAGTGTTTCTCTCTTCTATCTCTTTCTCTCAATTTTTCAATTCAATTCAATCCATTTTGCATTATCGGCATGACGTAACAATGTACATGTTGCCAAAGCGTACTCTGGACATTACGTGATTTATTTAGAATATTAACATAATTTAAAAAATAATAATAAAAATTGAAATAATAATAATCAGGATTGTCAACGGGACAATCAGTAACAACAATATTCAAGGGTAAAAGTAACCATAAAATTGACAAAAACAATAGCATATAGGACATGTGTAGATAGGTCTGTCATACACTGTCCCTCATCTTATTGCAGGCAGCAATTTAAAGCACTGCCAACCTACAGCTCTCTGCGGCTCCCCCCAACAGGACGGGTAGTCTATTCTCATCAGAGAGGTCTTTGAAACATTTAATCAAGTTTTGGGAAATTACACTAATTGTTGTATATTTTTTACATTTTGTCAGGAAATGCAGCTCTGTCTCAGGTTCTGCTGTTGTGCAGTGGTTGCACAGCCTTTCCTTTACAAGGAGCCAGGTTTTCCTGTGTCTACCCTTCTCAATGGCAAGGCTGTGCTCACTGAGCCTGTACTTTGTCAAGTTTTTTCTAAGGTTTTGATCAGTAACCATGGTCAAATAGTTTGCCACGGTGTACTGTCGATTTAGGGCCAGATAGCACTGCATTTTGCTTTGTTCTTGTGCTTGTGTTTTCCAATAGGTAATGTAGTTTGTTTTGACTGTGTTGTAATTTAGTTTATCTGATTGATTGGATGTTCTTGTGCTGAGGCTTCAGTGTGTTAAATAAAACAGGTTTGTGAACTCAGCCCCAGGACCAGCTGGATGAGGGGACTCTTTTCTTTGCTCAGCTCTTGGCATACAGGGCTTGGTAATGATATGAGAGGGGATACATGTATTTTAGATGTTTCCAAAACTTAATTGCTATTTTTGGAGTTTGTATTATTAGTTGATATTGGCCTAATTCCTCCCTGCATGTTTTGTTTGTAGTTTTCCTCTGGACATGTAGGGGAATCTTACAGAACTCTGCAAGCAGGGTTTCGATTGGGTATTTGTCCAATTGGGTGAAATCTTGCTTTGCAAGTGGACCCCACACCTCACTACAATTGGTTCAATGAGACATTCAATTTGTTTTAGCCAGGTATTTGAATTTTAATTCGTTTTTTAATGGCTTAAAATGTCCTGTGTGCTTTCTCTCTCAGTTCATTTCCTACCTCACTGAGGTGTCCAGTTGAGCACATTTTTTACATAAGTCATTTGATTTATTAGGATCCCCATTAGCCGACGGCAATGGCGACAGCTAGTCTTACTGGGGTCCGACACATAATGAAAAAGACATTACAGACAGAAGACAATTTACATACATTTAAAAACATTAACACGTAGTGTGCGTGCATCTATCAGTTACACATAAATGTCAGTACACACAACAAGTAGGTCACATGGGGAAAGGCATTGTGCCGTGAACAGGGTTGGGGAGTAAACGATTACATGTAATGGATTACAAAAACATGTTAATTGTAATCCATTACATAACCAGCAAAAATATTGTAATCAGATTACAGATACTTTTGAAAAACTAGATTATTACCTCGAGGACTACTTTTAAATTCAGAAAGGATGTTTGCGTGACACTTCTCTGTTTTCTCAAAGAAGTTCAAATCAGCCTTTGAAAAAGGCGCAAGTTTAAGTTTGTTCCACCTGAGCGAGTCTGACCACAAGTCAGAGAACACTATGATGACACAGCAAATGTGTTTGATGGATCACGGGAAAAAGAGCAATAATAGGCTTTCGTAGGCTACAGTCCAACTTATGTCTTCCAATGGTGCGACTGCTCTCGGCATTCAACGATTATCCAACTTGAATAAACGCTTGGAGGTAAGGATGACAGCAGTGGTGTAGTCTACGGCTATATGGATATCACTTATTATTGAAATCTACATAGTGCATTGATGTGAATTACACTACTGCTCTCTAATTTAGCTATTTTCACCTTATGGATTGTAGTTGCTGGGGAGGCTCCCAAAGGTTTCCTAACTGTTATGAGGCCAATTTCTATTTGGCCCTATTTATCAAAAGTGTTGTAAAAACTTGCCAACAATCAACTGACTGGCTTTCTTGATGTCTATAGTATCCTCTCTGGTATGCAATCTGGTTTCCGCTCAGGTTATGGATGTGTCACTGCAACTTTAAAGGTCCTAAATGATGTCACCATTGCCCTTGATTCTAAGCAATGTTGTGCTGCTATTTTTATTGACTTGGCCAAAGCTTGCGATACAGTAGACCATTCCATTCTTGTGGGCCAGCTAAGGAGCATTGGTGTCTCTGAGGGGTCTTTGGCCTGCTTTGCTAACTACCTCTCTCAAAGAGCACAATGTACAAAGTCAGAACATCTGCTGTCTCAGCCACTGCCTGTCACCAAGGGTGTACCACAAGGCTCCATCTTAAGCCCCACGCTCTTCTCAATTTACAACAACGACATAGCTCAAGCAGTAGGCAGCTCTCTCATCCATTTATATGCAGATGATACACTCTCATACTCAGCTGGCCCTCCCCGGATTTTGTGTTAAATGCTCTACAACAAAGCTTTCTTTGTGTCCAACAAGCTTTCTCTGCCCTTAACTTTGTTCTGAACACCTCCAAAACAAAGGTCATGTGGTTTGGTAAGAAGAATGCCCCTTTCCCCACCAGTGTGATTACTACCTCTGAGGGTTTAGATCTTGAGGTAGTCACCTCATACAATTACTTGAGAGTATGGCTAGGCGGTACACTGTTCTTCTCTCAGCACATATCAAACCTGCAGGCTAAGGTTAAATCTGGACTTTCCTTTATCATAATTGCTCCTCTTTCACCACAGCTGCCAAAGTAACCCTGATTCCAATGACCATCCTACCCATGCTAGATTACGGAGACGTAATTTATAGATTTATAGATCGGCAGGTAAGGTTGCTCTAGAGCGGCTAGATGTTCTTTAACAATCGGCCATCAGATTTGCCACCAATGCTCCTTATAGGACACATCACTGCACTCTATACTCCTCTGTAAACTGGTCATCTCTGTATACCTGTCGCAAGACCAACTGGTTGATGATTATTTATAAAACCCTCTTAAGCCTCACACCCCCCTATCTGAGACACCTACGGCAGCTCTCATCCTCCACATAGAATACCCATTATGCACGCTCAAGTTTTCTGTTTTTTGTCTCATTTCTTGTTTGTTTTACAAAAAAAATAATTTTGCATCTTCAAAGTGGTAGGCATGTTGTGTAAATGAAATGATACAAACCCCCCAAAAATCTATTTTAATTCCAGGTTGTAAGGCAACAAAATAGGGACAATGACAAGGAGGTGAATACCTTCGCAAGGTACTGTATCTGGTATTCCCTTAATCATTTTACATACATTATACAGTGCTGACATGGTTGATATCTTTACCATGATTCTTCAGTTTAACATGTCTTGTGTTCAATCAGGAGTTAAATGAACCTATGAGGTAAAATGAGGTAAAAGAACAACAGTTAATAACCAGAGTTAAGCGTGTGTCATTTTTACTCTGTGTTACTGTGTTGAGTAAAACACTCAAAACCATGCCCATCATTATCATATTTCCCAGCATGCTCTATTGCAGGTTGATTTCAGAATTTGTTGTTTCAATATCTGTGTTTTGATTGGTTGATTATTCTTGTTACATAAAAATAAATAACACATTTTTCTAATCTAATCCAATCTGTTAATAGTTGGACTTATTTGTTCCAGTTCACATGATTTAGGTCGTCCCATTAGAAAATCTGGCAGTCATTTTGAATGCAGGTTCCAGGTTTTAATTGTTGGAAATCCTCACTCTGGCTAAATTCCAATAGGAATTATGCATCACTTTGCAGCCAGCGTAATGTGACCTGCAGGCCTGATGTGCCCTGTAAACACAGGCTTTCCTAACATCACTGTGTTTGGGTATAACTAGGCCATCAAAAAAAGGCCTTACGATATAAAGAGTTTAATTTTAAAGGCTAATAAGGCTGATGGGCCCATTCATAGAGGGTTCTAGGAAGAACCCTTCAAAGATAAAAGGGTTGTCGGTATAACCCTTCATAGAAGTTTCTAGGAAGAACCTTTAGTATGAAAAGGTTATTTGTAGAACTCTTCATATAGGGTTTTATGAAGAACCTTTGGAGAATAAAGGGTTCTAGGCATAATCCTTCATGGGTTCTACGTAGAACCATTTACAGGGGGTTCTATGGAGAACCCTGCATAGAAGGGTTCTAGGTAAAACCTTCTACAAAGGGTTCTACCTACCACCAAAAAGGGTTCCCCTATGGGGACAAACCGAAGAACCCTGTATGGTTGTATATAGCACCTTTTTTTCTAAGAGTCTCTCTCTCTCTCTTTCTCTCTCTCAAGGTGACGCTCTCTCTCTCTCTAACTCTCAAGGTGACTCTCTCTCTCTCTCTAAGTCTCAAGGTGACTCTCTCTCTCTCTCTAACTCTCAATGTGACTCTCTCTCTCTCAAGGTGACTCTCTCTCTCTAACTCTCAAGGTGACTCTCTCTCTCTCTAACTCTCAAGGTGACTCTCAAGAGGAAATGAAACATTAAGAGATATTTTCAATTCACAGCAGCTAAAAACAGCCGAGATTCCTTGGCTTCTCACAGAGCGCATGTGACAAGTGATGTTCCCCATCTCACCTTGTCCCCTTTCAACAAGTTTACTGCCTGCCATTTCTCTCTCGTCTCTCTCTATTTCTCTCTCTCTCTCTTTCCCTCTCTGTCTCTCTCTCTCTGAGAGATTGGGTATAAATATAGAGGGGAATAGAGAGATGAGGAGGGGGTAGAAAGAGAGAGACGAGGTGGGGATAGAGCAGGGGAAAGAGAGGAAGAAAGAGAGGGGGAATATAGAGGGAGAGAGATAGTGAAAGATGCAGTACAAAATCAGATAATTATTTTCCACGAATGGTGGGATCGGGAGAGAGAGGGTAGAGGGAAAGAAAACCACTACATCCATCTTTCACAAGCCTGGTTACACGCTACATACATTGTAGAGAAAGATAATAGTAATACATATTACAGGAACCTTCACAGCATACCCGACAGTAAATAAGACAGTCAAGTCAAGAAGAACAACTAATACGTCCAATTCAAAGTAGCTTACCGTCTCAGATAAGGACAATACTACATACATTGTCTATTATGGACGGTAGGTGGCCTAGCATTTAAGACTGTCGGGCCAGTAACTGAAAGGTTGCTGGTTTGAATCCCAGAGCCGACTTCGTGAAAAATCTTCCTAATTCTTGAGCAAGGCACTTAACCTTAATTGCTCTTGTAATTCCCTCTGGATAAGTGTCTGCTAAATGTAAATATCCTTGCTACTTGTTACAGCAGGCTAACAGAAAAACACATATCAAATTGTAATACTACATTCTGGAGCTATATCACTACACCTCTCTGTCTCATACTAAATGTGTGTATTACAAACTGCAGCACCCAAACCTATATTCTATTTGCAGATTAAATAACCAGACCTCCCAACCTCTCCCACACAGAGCTCAATATTCAGTGTTGGAGAGGAGTTCCACTACATGTCATTGAACTACATTTGCAGTAGCTTTGGGGTAGTTTAACACAGCAGGGTCATAGATGGGTTAGACTAAAGCACTAAAAGCACTAAATAGGCACGAAATAAACTTCAGTTGGTGATAAACACGGCTACTAGAATCTCGACTGGAACATATCACTCCAGTGCTCTGGCTTCCTGTTAAGGCTTTGGCTGATTTCAAGGTTTTACTTCTAACCTACAGTACCGGTCAAAAGTTTGGACACACCTACTCGTTCATCGGTTTTTCTTCATTTGTACTATTTTCTACATTGTAGTGAAGAAAAAAAACTTAAAAACTATGAAATAACACATATGGAATCCAAAAAAGTGTTTAAACAAATCAAAATACATTTTAGATTTTAGATTCTTCCAAGTAGCCACCCTCTGTGGGAGAGATCTTCGTGGGCTATACTCAGCCTTGTCTCAGGGTAGTAAGTTGGTGGTCTGTTGATATCCCTCTAGTGGTGTGGGGGCTGTGCATTGGCAAAGTGGGTGGGGTTATATCCTGCCTGGTTGGCCCTGTCCGAGGGTATCGTCGGACGGCGCCACAGTGTCCTCCAACCCCCCCTCTCCTCCAGTATCTATGCTACTCCAGTTTCAACTGTTCTGCCTGCGACAATGGAACGTGCTACCTTGTCCCGGACCTGCTGTTTTTGACTCTCCTTCTGTCTCTCTCCCTCTCTCCCTCTCTCTCTCTACCGCACCTGCTGTCCCGACCTCTGAAAGCTTGAAAAGCCAACTGACATTTACTCCTGAGGTTCTGACCTGCACCGTCCACAACCACTGTCATTATTATTTGACCCTGCTGGTCATCTATGAGCGTTTGAACATCGTGAAGAACAATCTGGCCTTAATGGCCATATAATCTTATAATCTCCACCCAACACAGCCAGAAGAGGACTGGTCACCCCTCAGAGCCTGGTTCCTCTCTTCCTACAGTAGGTTGCTGCCTTCCTTTTGAGTTTTTCCTAGCCACTGTGCTTCTACATTGGCATTGCTTGTTGTTTGGAGTTTTGTTTTAGGGTGGGTTTCTGTATAAGCACTTTGTGACATCTGCTGATATAAAAAGGGCTTTATAAATACATTTGATTTGATTGAGTATAGTGTATACTGTCACAAATGAATGATAGCTGAACTTTTCTTATCAAAACAATTCTAGTAGCCAGAAATGGCTCTGAACTTCCAAGGATTTCGAGGAGCCTTTGCAAAATAGAAGTCTGGGATTACAGATTGTGGAGAGCGAGAGATGTTCAGATACCAAACAACATCTCATGATGAGTAGAATATCTCGTTTATGTCTTTTAGATGAGGTGTTAATGCATGTATGCTTCTCAGATTTAAGAGAGCATCAGGCAGGTCGAGGTGTGCGTGTCTGTGAGTGTGTGTTGTTGAAAATATGTGTAAGTGTGTTTGTTGTTGAGACGGTTATTATGTGTGTGTGTGTGTGTTGTTGAGAGTGTGTGAGAGCCTCCCCGATTCCCTGTCTAATTAGAACAGACGCAATAGAGCAGACAGAGCAGGCAAAGGAGTGGAAGAGAGATGGCAGCGCTCCTTTCACTCATCCTCTCATCTCTGGAATCCTCTATTCCACAGCATCCCCCAATCAAAAAGTCAAACGGCATCGGTGAACACATTTTCTGCTTCCCAAATGTCACCCTACGGGCCCGAGTCAAAAGTAGTGCACTAAATAGGGATTAGGGTGTCATTTGGGCTCAGTCGTCTACTCCCCTCTCTCAACACTCGGATAGGCTTTGAAAGGGGATTAAAAACCGACATCGAATATGTTTATGTAAATCACGCATTGACTGAAAGAATGGTGTGGTATGTTCTCAACAGAAAACGTTCCAATACCGTCTGAGACAAACAAACCAACATCCACCTAAGCTGGATCAATGAGTAAGCCAGCTAACTGTCCTAAATACTCTGAAATAACTGCACCTTTTCAAGAAATATTGGCATTACAATTGACATGCTAAAAACCAATATACAAATGTAGATGTCCTAGTCAACCAGATAATCAAGAGTTACTAGTGGCTGTTTAATCAACGTTAGCTGGCTTCCTGGAACATCCCACGGGGGTGTAACTAGAAAAAAAAACAATCAGGCATTCGGCTGAAAGAATGCTCAAATATCATAAAGCATACTGTTTCAAGACAGTAGGACCCTATTAGGGCATACTGTAATAAGACAAAACTGGAACATTTGATCTGAGGCTTTAAAAAATTTGGTGTGTTTTATCGTGAAAGCTAAAATATAACTACAACCCACATGCTCAGCTGACAGAGCAAATTATAAGAAAAGGTGTATCCCAACAGTGATACATCGCTTTTACTCCAATCACAGTTAATACAATCACTTTTGCGAGCAACTGTGGACAATACAGGCAACATTTTCCTCTCGCAAAGACACCTGCGCTGTGAGCTAATGCGCAGTAAGTGTTGTTTTTTTCTACAATACAACTCATGTTGTAACTTTTCTTTAACAAGTTCTGTGAAGAGAGAGATAGTGCTTCGGTGAACTGTGAAGATCGAGGGGTGATAGAAAACCCTGAGCTGGCCACTCTAGGTCTTCGCTCCCACTGAAGATAAGCCAGGGCTGCGTCCCTTATAGCACCCTATTCCCATTATAGTGCACTACTTGACTACAAGCCAGGTGACAGGTAAAGCATTGTTTTGCTATTGATTAACAGTGTGATAGCTCTCTTTGCTGTGGTTTAGTGAACTCGTCAGACGGCGAGGTGGCGAGGTGTGAAAACCCCATAGAATTTCTGTTCCGTGTCTCTGCAGATAATAAACCGTTTAACCTTCTGCCAATCGCACTGATGCCCTTATTTGGTGTTCCTTTCATCTGGAATGAATAATCGGTGGCAAAGTGCAGCCGTGACTGTCCGAGAGATGTTTTAATACCTGAAGACGAATTAAAAGCTACTTGAGTGTTGATATTACATTGCTTATCCAATCTTGTTTTGAGTTGGAGTGGAATGTAATCTTTGATTTTGAACACAGTTTTCTTATATATTTTTTTATTTAACTTGGCAAGTCAGTTAAGAATTATTATTTTTTTCAGCGATGGCCTGCACGGCTAAACCTAGACTACACTGGGCCAATTGTGCACCGCTCTGTGGGAATCACGGGCCAGATGTGATGCAGCCTGGATTTGAACCAGGGACTGCAGTGATGCCTCTTGCACTGAGATGCAGTGCCTTAGACCGCTCCGCCATATTTTATGAGACGCATGTAAGGGAGCACTCTAACACACATCCATACACCCATACCCACACACCCACACACACAATGTCAGGCACTCCGTAGTCATTGGCCGAGGGGTGCGTTGACAAAACAATATTGTCGTGTCTTGACTATAATTAATGTGATTGACTGTTATTTTATAAAATAATGACATACCACGTTAAACTATTATGCGATTAAATTACTCATGTAACAATTAATGAAGTAGTAATCTGGGGCACCACAGAAAAAGTTATTTAAGTTACTATCTCCCGACTAATCTCTAAAGATATAAAGATCTCTTACATCAGTCACAGTCAATTCATTATTTCTCATTTACCTTCAGTCTCATTCTGAATGTCGCAAAATCCTTGTATATCTGCACAAACCCTAGCATAAATGATGAATCAGCGATATACAAATTGGCTTAATTTATTTACTAACTAACTAAATAATCACACAGAATTACATAAACACACAAACAGAATAGCTTACACATTGATTACTACATTATGCAATGAAAAGTCCCTAGTGGACTAAACCTGATATGACGGCATGGTAGACAATGGAAAGGGGTGGGGACAGATAAAGAGCGGGAGAGACAGAATGGACTCACTACATACATTTGAGAACTATGCTCATGGAAATGCTAATATTTTGCACATGAACGGCCGCTCATTCGAAAGAGTTGCAATGTACATATTTACCTGTGCATGTCTTTGCTGTCTATCCATTGAAAACTCTCAATACGTCTGGGCAGTAATTCAACAGAAAGTCTCTGGTTTGTCCAGTGGCTCTGCTATAATGGACACGTTAGACATACCAATGGTCATTTGATAGGGAAATGTTCTTTAGAATGGTAATTTCAGAGTACCACCCGGTGGTTCTCGGTCGAGGTTACTATAGTACTTAAACAGCTGCAGACTGAATGTTCCTGTGTAGTCTTCATCTTCTTCACAAAATAAAGTTTCAGAGTTTCTAACAATTTTGTACCTTTCAGTTCACGCTGTTTGTGTACTGGTCTTGTAGAGTCTAACCATTTCCGACGTCCGGTTCACACCGTCCGCCTGCTTGGTCTTGTAGAGATTTTCTTATTCTCTGTTGAAAGTTTCAGAGTTTCTAGCCATTCCGTACCTTTCAGCTCATGTTGTCGGTCTCGCTGGCCTAATGTACATTTTGTCACGAGTCCTTCATATGAAAAACAATTCTCACATTTAGAAGGCTAACATCACATTAAATCTTCTCACAAATAGTAATGTATTTGATCATATAAGTTCCCCAACAACTGGGTGTGACCCTGACAACTGGGAAATATATACATTCAGAGATGCAGTTATGTTGTTATCCTGTTGAGGCTAGGGGGTGCTGTTGTCACTATTTATGGAAATCGTGTAATTTTTAAACGGCTTCCTACTAAATTCTTGATCGTACAATATGCATATTATTATTATTATTGGATAGAAAACAGTCTCTAGTTTCTATAGCCGTTGAAATTTTGTCTCTGAGTGGAACAGAACTCATTCTACAGCAATTTCCCTGACATGGAGTCAGATTTCACACATTTTCGCCCCTGATCTGGAGTCAGTTTAAAGGCCACTGTGAACGCTATGATCATACCGACACTGCTTACGTCTTCCCCTGGATGCCTTTACGTGATGACGCTTTGAATGGTGTCGATTACGCAATCACAGCCCCTATAAAACAAAAACACGTGTAGGTAGGAACTCTTTTCCAGATGCGTCGGGCGCGCGGTGGACACCGACCTGCTCTTTTTCCAAGCATTAGTGTAGCCAGTTATATTTCTCCGGTCATGTTTCTACTCGTTATAGGAATTAAAAACATCATAAGGTAGTTAATTTAAACCGTTTTATAGCAATTTATATCCGTTTAGTGCGATTTTGGGACATTTATTTCTGAGACACTGTGAATCTCTGGGCACGGTTCCAGTTCATGCCGAACGCAATGGGCATTTCTACATGGCAAGAGGACAGCTTTCGACCAAAAGACGATTAGACCCAAGAAAGGATTCTTTGCCCAAGATTCTGATGGAAGAACAGCTCAAAGTAGGAACAATTTATTATGATAAATCGTGTTTCTGTCGAAAAATGTTAATCGCTTATGACGCCATTTTGTTTGACGTAGCTTCGCTTGGCGCAAACTGTATTGAAAAGTAAGGATAATTTAAAAAATGTAAATCAGCGATTGTATTAAGAATTAAATTGTCTATCAATCGCTGTCCACCCTATATTTTTTAGTCACGTTTATGAGTATTTATGTATACGACTAGATCACTGTCTAATATGGCGCACGACATTGTCTGACCAGCTGGGCAACTTTTGTCATTGTCTAACCATGATTTTGGTGGCTAAATATGCACATTTTCGAACAAACTGTATATGGATTGTGTAATATGATGTTACAGGAGTGTCATCGGAAGAATTCTGAGAAGGTTAGTGAAAAAATTAATATATTTTGGCGATGTTTACGTTATTGCTCTCTTTGGCTAGAATCAATGCTCTGGTAACGTTTGCATATGTGGTATGCTAATATAATGATTTATTGTGTTTTCGCTGTAAGACACTTAGAAAATCTGAAATATTGTCTGTATTCACAGGATCTGTGTCTTTCGATTAGTGTATGTTGTGTATTTTTACGAAATGTTTGATGATTAGTAATTAGGTAAACACGTTGCTCTATGTATTTATTCTAGTCCATTTGTGACGGTGGGTGCAATTGTAAACTATGACATCTACCTGAAATATGCACATTTTTCTAACAAAACCTATCCTATACCATAAATATGTTATCAGACTGTCATCTGATGAGGTTTTTTCTTGGTTAGTGGCTATCAATATCTTAGTTTAGCCGAATTGGTGATAGCTACTGGTGTTGGTGGACAAATAAAAGATGGTGTCTTATGCTAATGTGTTTAGCTAATAGATTTACATCTTTACATATTGTGTCTTCCCTGTAAAACATTTTAAAAATCGGACATGTTGGCTGGATTCACACGATCTGTGTCTTTCATTAGCTTTATTGGACTTTAATGTGTGAAAGTTAAATATTTAAAAAAATTTTTTTTTTTGAATTTCGCGGCTCTGCCTTTTCAGTGGAATGTGGGGGGGGTGTGCCGCTAGAGGCACCCCAGTCCTAGACAGGTTATACTGTCCTCCATGAGATCCCAAAACACAACTGATCTGACATAATAGTTATTTAAGTACCCACGGCCCATTCCAAATGTTTGTATTACAGAAATATTGTTTCATTCCCCACTTTTGGATGATGGGATTTTGGCGGGAAGAATGTCTTTGTTCTCCATAGATTCACTCCCTCAATACTCCAAGGTAATGAAGAGAAAGTTTCTGCAAGGAATGTATGACCATCATAAAACTGTGGAGAGAGAGAGGGGGGGGGGGGGGGACCTGACGCCTATGATCCTCACCCAAAAGGGCAAGTCATGACAATATGTAAATAACAGAATCAGGTGACCGTTGTTAGTTAAGATGTTTGATTGCTTGATCAAGCCCTATTGACTGCATTTGAATAATGACCTTAATAATAGTGTGTAATAATGTGTAACATAAGGCTCAAGACTCTTGTTTGAGTCCCAAATGGCACCTTATTCCCCACATAGTACAATACTTCAGACCAGAGCTCTATGGGTCTTGGTCAAAAGTAGGGCACTACATAGGGAATAGGGTGCCATATGGGACACAGACATGTTGTCATGGAATAGCAGCTTGATATTGACACTAAGTGTTATTCAATTATTACATAATTAACCGGCATATTATGCATGATGTTAAAATAGATTATGTCCAAGTATTGTTGTAGAAGTCGTCTACCTCTTAATTAACCTTGTAACACACATTTACCCTGCAACTCTAATTAACCCTGTAACACTGGATCAGACGCAAGTATAGACATTACTACATTCTGCACTTCAGCAGAAAAAAAAGATGACAGATAAAATAGAGAATCAAATAGCTTGACGGTCCATGATATGATCTGTCATAAAACAAATCTTTGTGCTATATCATGCGGAAAATGATTAGTCTTAAGGGTTAAGATGTGGTGGTACGGTGTTAATTAGTGTTGCAGGGTACATTTTTGTTACAAGGTTAAGATGTATACACTATTATTAATGTCATTATTCAAATGCATTCAATAGCACTTGATCGAGCTTAGACACACACACACGTTGTTTTTCTCCACTAAAATACATGTTTGAGGCTCTTGGCTGTTGTATTGTAACAGATGTAACTGATGTACCCGATGACTGCATTTCACTACATCAAACAGCAGTATCAAACCTATTCCATTCTACCTGCATGACCAATTAGCGCTTACCTGTGGAATAGAAAATCACTTTCTCTTCTTTCCTGCCTCCCTTCCTTCTCTCTTCTTTTCAGGTACACAGCACAGAGAGAGGTTTTCTCTGAGCAATAAAAACACAGAGTTTTTGTTGTTGATTTCCCTAAATTATGAATGATAACAGTGCTTTCTCTCACAGCTTTGATCGTGTAAACTCACGATAAATCGATGGGCTCTTGCTTTAGTGAATGCACTGGGAGGCTGGATGCTGCTGCTGCTGACAGATCTAATGTGTACTGGTACTTCTCCATGCAGCCCAGAGGCTGTTTACCCTGCTCTGCTGCTATTTTGGCTGAGGCTGGGGCTATGGTACTTGGACTGTGCGTATGAGGCGGTGGGTCGTGAATTGTGGTTATGGGATTATGGGACTGGATTCAAACCGGCCACCTTTCGGCTGCAGGTCCAACTCCATAGCCACTGGGCTTCCTATGGGGTTGTGGATATGAGGCTGTGGGTTGTGGATTGTGGTACTGCAGGGTTGGGGATCTGGGGTATGAAATACAATTCAACTTTGTCACAGCGAACAACGGAAATGTGTTTTCTGCTCCACCCCCCCCCCCCCCCCCCACACCCCCCCCCACCCCCCCGAGACAGCACACATTACACACAATTGAGACAAGCAGAGTCAAGCTTCCTATGGGGTTGTGGGTTTGGGGCTGAGGGTATTGGTCTGGGACTAGGGCTGGGGCTCTGGGCTGGAGGTTGGGGTAAGTTCTTCGGGCCTTAGCGTCTGCTCTGGATCACTGAACTGTTTTCTCAGCCACACAGACACATAATGCACAAACTCTCAAACAACTCCTCGGGAAATAGAGAAGACAATTTTCACAAGTAGGTGGTAGAATTTTCAAAACTCTTATTGCAAAACTCCGAACTGGAAACATTTGTAGCACAGTCTCACAATAAAAATGTTTTTACAATAAATAAAAATGTACACTTACACCAGTCAGCATGAAAGGTCAGGTCAACAGTAAAATATGACATGAATGTATGGCACTGCTTGGGGAGCGTCCCATCATAAAGCATTCTGTCCTTTTGGGCCTTTAGCAGTTGAACTGTTGGGATAAGACTGGGCATGGGCACAGGCATCTCAAATCAATCCCCGGTCAGAAGACCTGACAATAGGAATCGGTGGTGTGATAAAACAGTTCAGAGGGGAGAAAAATAAAGTCAACGCATTGTCAGTTATATGCAGTCAGTTAGATGGAATGGTGGGTAATCATTTTTGCCAATTCATCCATATTCGCACACTGTATGCTAATTCCTTATTTTCCTCCAAAATGCTCCCTTTTTCTTCACTTCTGTAACTTTCTGTGATGGAATAATTTGGTTCAATAAAGTTGTGTCTCAGCTGAGTGGTTATGGCTTCACCGTTCTGCTGAGTGTGTGTGTACTTAAGTGTGCCTGTGCATGTGTGTGTGTCTGCATGTGTACGTACGTACGTGGGCCTGCCTGTGTGTGTGTGTGTGCCTGCGTATGCGTATACGTATGTGAGCCTGCGCGCTCGCATTTGTTTGTGTGTGTGTGTGTGTGTTCGTTCGGGCCAAGCCAAGGGTAGTAGATGGCTAAGTGGAGATAACTGATGTCCCTAATCTCTCTCATTACTCAGCCTTTGGAACAAGATAATTATTCCCTCAAATTGTCTGAGTAGTTAACAGTTTGGAGAAGAGGCCAGAGAGAAAGCCAAGGGCTGCCTCCCAAATGGCACCCTATTCCCTATATAGTGCTCTGCTTTTGACGAAAAGTAGGGCACTACATAGAGAATAGGTTGCCATTTGGGACAAGTTTGTTCTTGGAACCCTTGTGGCGTGGTCTATGTTCAGCTATGTCCCGCTCTATCTCTAAAGCGTTACAATATCTGAGGATAGGACAGAGGAATAGGAATCAGGTGGACAGGACACAGGGAACAAGACATCAGATAGTGCAGGACTACTTAGGGCAGAGTGAGAGGACACGGAGGTAGGGTGCCAGGTGTCTAGTGCTGGGGGAGTGCCTTTTTCAACTTGAGAATATACAGAGCTGGTAAAAATTATTTCTGGAAAAATGTATTTAATTACAATAAAAATTCCATGAGGAAACGATAGAATGACTAACCAAAGAAATATGTTTAGCAGCCTAGAGGTAGGTAAATGGTGGTTTCTTCCCAGTCTTCTGGGTGGCGGCGAGAATGATGAAGAACTGTAGACTACGTGTGCAATAAGGAATCCCATCAGAGGCTTGGCCACTTAGGCTAATCAGAAAATTGAAAATAAATCCTTAGATCTGTGACATCATTAGCCTGCACATTTAGCAGAGGCAAAACATTTTTACAGCTGGCTAGCTGTCATAGACATAATGGCGACAGAAAACAAATAGATATCGGTGCGTTCATTTTTTGTATGCAAAAGCTGCAGCAACTACCACCACCAAAAGGCCTAACAAAAACACAAACAACAGCCAGCAAGTTGACATAGAAGATGATCCTTATCGTAATCCTGATCCAGCTCCTACCTCATCTGACCTGGCTACTAGCATGGCCTACCAGCTCTCACAGTTTCACGTCAGAATTAGACGTTCATTCATGTTTCTCAAACGTCAAATTTAGAAGTTGTTCCAAATGTCAAATTTAAATAGTGTTTAAGATTAAGTTTAGGCATTAATGGCACATTTTTAAGGTTAAGGTTCATTTCAGGCATTAACTTCAAATTCTTAAGGTTAGGCATTGGTCTGAATGGTTAAGGTAAGGGTTAAGGTTAAGGATATGCTTAAAACAAACATTTCAAAAACAACTTTCTATCTCTGCATTCAAACTTGCAACCTTTGGAATCAGAGGTAGAGGCCAGTGACTCTTACCCCTAGTGGCCGCTTTCTTCATCATCTCCTGACATCCTCAGAAATGGATGGACTTCCTGGCTGAGCATGGCAGCCCCCACCACGACCTTGACATTGATGGCTCCCTCCCAGTCCCTGGGTCCATGCCCGATCTCCTCAACACTGACAGCTCCCAATCACACTACCTCAGCTGCTGTACCTATGCCAACACCTCGGCTACCGATCTCAACATGTCCTCAGCTACCAATCCCACCACTACCTCGGTTCCCTCAGATGACAGAACAGCTCCTCTCCGCGCAGCTGGTACCCCCACCATCGCACCAATAGGCCTGCTAGCATGCGCTGATGTCAGTGGGGGTCAGTGTAAGGTAAGGGAGGATAATTTTTTTTTTATGTACATAGCCTTATTTCTAGAGTATATTGGATGTCTGTCATTCATATTCCATTCACCCAGCTCAATGTAACATTGATAGGTTAGGCTAATAACGTTACATGATACTCACATTTTCTGGGAACCCATCATGAGGTTGCTACAACCGAGCCCATGAGGTGCACAGGTTGAAATTTTTTGTTGATAATCAAGGTGAGAGACATTGACACATTCAATACCACCTTGCACACTCCTGCCTGCACCTAGGTGACATCATTACTCGAAGAGTTTCTATTGGGCAAATTCGGGTATGTTTATCCCCATTTCATTGTGTTTGCTTTCGTTTAAGAAACGTTTTTCAACCGGAATTGGTGGAATGAATACATAGCTATATATCTCTCTCTCTCCCTCTCTCTCTTGCTACTCCTTAATTTAGGAAGAAATTCATTTGTTCAAAACTGTTCAACTATTGTCTTTCTCTCTCTTTGAGTCAACTACCACATGTTATGCACTGCAGTGTTAGCAAGCTGTAGCTTATGCTTTCAGTACTAGATTCGTTCTCTGATCCTTTGATTGCGTGGACAACATGTCAGTTCCTGCTGCAAGAGCTCTGATAGCTCTGATAGGTTGCACACCATGGTGCAACCCTACAGAGTGCTGCTGAGGCTACTGTAGACCTTCATTGCAAAACAGTGTATTTTATACAATTATTTGGTGACATTAATATTTTTAGTATAGTTTTATCTAAAAAAGCTAACTTTCTAAAAATAAATCTATTCACTGAGGAGGATGGTCCACCCCTTCCTCCTCTGACGAGCCTCAACCGGCTGATGTATGGACAAATAGTATGTGAAGGAACAAATGGGAGGCATTCCCATGGATAGATTGAAAACAAGGTAAGCTGGACTGCAATACATATGCTGTCACACATCTAGCAGTCTACAAATCATAAGGGTTGATGCTTTCAAATGAATGGTGTTTGTACAAAGTAAGTCATAGTGGGTCAAATCGCATCGCACAGCTGAAATCGATGCTGCCTTTTTCTTATCCAACACAAGCGCACGAACAGGCACAACTATCATTGACAATGCTAAAGTGGCGCTGTCCTTTCAGAACCATGAAGGGCACTCCCATCGTCCAAAATAACACTCATCAATTTGCGTATATGCCTTATAGTCCTACTCATCACTTATTATAATAATAATAATAATTATTATCTAGAGGGCAGCAACATTTTATATGTGAATATACAGTATATCATATCAAATAAATCAAATAATATTTCATTGGTCACATGCACATTGTTAGCAGATGTTATTACGAGTGTAGCGAAATGCTTGTGCTTCTAGTTCCGACAGTGCAGTAATATCTAACAAGTAATCTAACAATTCCCCAACAACTACCTAATGCACACAAATCTAAAGGGGTGAATGAGAATATGTACATATAAGTATATGGATTAGCGATACATTTATTAAAGTGGCCAGTGATTGGGTATCAATGTAGGCAGCAGCCTCTCTGAGTTAGTGATTGCTGTTTAGCAGTCTGATGGTCTTGAGATAGAAGCTGATTTTCAATCTCTGTCCCAGCTTTTATGCACCTGTACTGACTTCACCTTCTGGATGGTAATGGAGTGAACAGGCAGTGGCTCGGGTGGTTGTTTTCCTTGATGATATTTTTGGCCTTCCTGTGACATCGGGTGCTGTAAGTGTCAAGGAGGGCAGGTAGTTTTCCCCCCGCTGATGCGTTGTGCAGACCCCACCACCCTCTGGAGAGCCTTGCGGTTGAGGGTGGTGCAGTTGCGTACCAGGCTGTGATACAGCCCGACAGAATGCTCTCGACTGTGCATCCATAAAAGTTTGTCAGGGTTTTGGGTGACAAGCCAAATTTCTTCAGCCTCAAGAGGTTGAAGAGGCGCTGTTGCGCCTTCTACACCACACTGTCTGTGTGGGAGGACCATTACTGTTCGTCCGTGATGTGTACACAGATGAACTTAAAACTTTCCACCTTCTCCACTGCTGTCCCTTCAATGTGGATAGGGGGGTGCTCCCTCTGCTTTTTCCTGAATTCCACGATCATCTCCTTTGCTTTGTTGACGTTGAGTGAGAGGTTGTTTTCCTGAAACCACGCTCCGAGTGCCCTCACCTCCTCCCTGTAAGCTGGCTCATTGTTGTTGGTTAACAAGCCCACTGCTGTTGTGTCGTCTGCAAACATGATGATTGAGTTGCATGGCCACACAGTGGTGGGTGAAAAGGTAGTACAGGTGATGGGGGGTTGAGGGTCCGTGAAATGGAGATGTTGTTTCCTGCTTTCACCACCTTGGGGTGGCCCGTCAGAAAGTCCAGGACCCATTTGCATAGGATGGGGTTGAGACCCAGGGCCTCCAGCTTGATGATGAGCTTGGAGGGTACTATGGTGTTGAATGCTGATTTGTAGTCAATGAACTGCATTCTTATATAGGTATTTCTGTCCAGATGGTATAGGGCAGTGTGCAGTGTGATGGCAATTGTGTCATCTGTGGAACTGTTGGGTTGGTATGCAAACTAAAGTGCGTCCAGGGTGGCTGGTAAGGTGGAGGAGATATGATATTGACTAGCCTCTCAAAGCACTTCATGATGACAGAAGTCATTTAGTTCAGTTATCTTTGCCTTCTTGGGTACAGGAACAATGGTAGCCGTCTTGAAGCATGTGGGGACAACAGACTGGGATAGGGAGTGATTGAATATGTCCGTAAACACACCAGCCAGCTGGTCTGCCCATGCTCTGAGGACGTGGCTAGGGATGCCGTCTGGGCCAGCAGCCTTGCGAGGGTTAACAGGTTAAATGTTTTACTCACATCAGCCACTGAGGAGAGGATGGGGTGCAGCCCTTAGCGAGCCGTGATGGTGCCGCTGTACCATCCTCAAAGCGGGCAAAGAAGGTGTTTAGTTTGTCTGGAAGCATGACGTCGGTGTCCGTGACGTGGCTGATTTTCTTTTTGTAGTCCGTGATTTGCTTTAGACCCTATCACATACGTCTCATGACTGAGCCGTTGAATTGCGACTCCACCTTGTCCCTGTACCGGCAATTCACTTGTTTGATTGCCTTGCGGAGGGAATAACTACACTGTTTATATTCAGCCATATTTCCAGACCTCTTTCTATGGTTAAATGCGGTGGTTCACACTTTCAGTTTTCACAGTGGGTACAACATCTCCACTTCTTTATAAACTCACTCACCGAGTCAGCGTATACGTCGATGTTGTTCTCTGAGGCTGACCTGAACATATTCCAGTCCGCGTGATCAAAACAATCTTGAAGCATGGCTTCCGATTGGTCAGACCAGCGTGGAATGGTTCTCGTCACTGGTACATCCTGTTTGAGTTTCTGCATATAAGACGGATGGAGCAAGATGACGTCATGGTCGGATTTGCCGATGGGAGGGCGGGCGAGAGCTTTGTACACATCACGGAAGTTAGAGTAGCAGTGGTCGAGAGTATTACCCTAGTACAATCAATATGCTGATAGAATATATACACATATATATACACACACTACCATTCAAAAGTTTGGGGTCACTTAGAAATGTCCTTGTTTTTGAAAGAAAAAATTATAATTGTCAATTAAAATTGATCAGAAATACAGTACGGACATTGTTAATGTTGTAAATGACTATTGTAGCTGGAAACAGCAGCGTTTTTTTATGGAGTATCTACATAGGCGTTTAGAGGCCCATTTTCAGCAACCATCACTCCTGTGTTCCAATGGCACATTGTGTTAGCTAATCCAAATTGATCATTTTTAAAGGCGAATTGATCATTAGAAAACCATTTTGCAATTATTTTAGCACAGCTGACAACTGTTGTTCTGATTAACTTCTTCAGGCTGCAGGGTGAATATTGAAAAAACTGGAAAATATGTGCACATTTTCAAACGGCCTCTTAAGAAATTTTTGATTTTACAATATGCATATATTTACTACTATTGGATAGATAACAGTCTATAGTTTCTAAAAACGTTTGAATTATTTCTCTAAGTGGAACAGAACTATTTTTACAGCCATTTTCCCAGCCGAATTGAGATTTCCAAAATGCGATGTGTCTCTTTAAGACCTTGTCTATACAAGGTCATGACACTTAGGACCGTAGAAACACGTCATACGCCTTCATCTGGGTGTAATGCGGAAGTGAGAGTTGAAAGGAGTCGAATATCTCTTCCATGGACTGAATACCACATCTTCTTGTGAGACCTGCGCAGTTTAATTTTTTTTCCGGGCGCGAGGCAGAATCTGGACTCGGCTCCTGGAATCCGCTCGTTAAAGGTGAATATGACCTCTGCCTACGATATTATTTGATACATGTCACAAAATCATCCTAAAGTATGTTTTTTCAATATACTTTAATTATATTATTGCAATTTATTCTGGACTTTAGATGTCATGCGACGGAAGAATTTTTTGAAGAAAGACAGATTAGCGCCGCACGGCCGTTGTGCTTGCTAACCAAAGAGGGAAATATTTTGTTCTGGAACCCAACTAAAGACTTTACTGGACAATGGACCCCGTTACAACATTCTGATGGAAGATCAACAAAGATAAGGACCCAATTTGGGATGCTTTTTCATATATCTGTCGAACTGTGCTATGCTAGCGCTTGACTAGAATCAATGCTGCCGTATGCTAGCTAATGTTGTAAGCTAATATAACGATATATTGTGTTTTCGCTGTAAAACACTTAAAAAATCTGAAATATTGGCTCTATTCACACGATATTTGTCTTTCATTAGCTATCCACCATATGTTTTTCTGAAATGTTTTATGAGGTGTAATTAGTAGTTGACGTTGGTGTCTGTATTTTCTCTGGCTACTCCCGTCTGATTTCAGACTGTAGCTATGCTGTAGCAATGATGGGAGCAGTAATGTAAAACTGATTTATAGCTAAAATATGCACATTTAATGAACAAAACATAGATTTATTGTGTAACATGTTATAGGACTGTCATCTGAGGTAGTTTTTTCTAGGTTCTTTAGGTTGGTTTTAGGTTATTTAGGTTGGCTTGTGCATGCTACTTGAATCATAATTCATACATCATAATCATAATCATACGTGTCTGTCCACTTTTGTATTTGGTGGTGAGCTAACATAAATATATGTGGTGTTTTCTCTGTAAAACATTTAAAAAAATCGGACATGTTGGCTGGATTGACAAGATGTTTATCTTTCAAATGCTGTATTGGACTTGTTAATGTGTGAAAGTTAAATATTTTTAAAAAATAGCTTTTGAATTTCGCGCCCTGCACATGAGCTGGATGTTGTCATATTTGTACCGACGTCGGGAGAGCCCGCCTAACAGGTTAAATAAGAAATGAAACTGCCCTTCTTTGGACTGGTTGAGTATCTGGAGCGCCAGCATTTGTGGGTTCGATTACAGGCTCAAAATGGCCAGAAACAAAGAACTTTCTTCTGAAATTCATCAGTCTATTCTTATTCTGAGAAATGAAGGCTATTCCATGCGAGAAATTGCCAAGAAACTGTAGATCTCGTACAACATTGTGTACTACTCCCTTCACAGAACAGCGCAAACTGGCTCTAACCAGAAGAGAAAGAGGAGTGGGAGGCTCCGGTGCACAACTGAGCAAGAGGACAAGTACATTAGAGTGTCTAGTTTGAGACATATATGCCTCACAATTCCTCAACTGCAGCTTCATTAAATAGTTCCGGCAAAACATCATTCTCAACGTCAACAGTGAAGAGGCGACTCCGGGATGCTGGCCTTCTAGGCAGAGTTGCAAAGAAAAAGCCATATCTCTGACTGGCCAATAAAAAAAGAAAAGATTAAGATGGGGAAAAGAACACAGACACAGGACAGTTGAAGATTGGGAAAAAATGTTATAGACCGACGAATCTAAGTTTGAGGTGTTCGGTTCACAAAGAAGAACATTCGTGAGACGCAGAAAAAATGAAAAGTTGCTGGAGGAATGCTTGACACCATCTGTCAAGCATGGTGGAGGCAATGTGTTGGTCTGGGGGTGCTTGGTGGTGGTGAAGTGGGAGATTTGTACAGGGTAAAAGTGATCTTGAAGGAAGGCTATCACTCCCTTTTGCAACGCCATGCCATACCCTGTGGACGGCGCTTAATTGGAGCCAATTTCCTCCTACAACAGGACAATGACCCAAAGCACAGCTCCAAACTATGCAAGAACTATTTAGGGAAGAAGCAGTCAGCTGGTATTCTGTCTATGATGGAGTGGCCAGCACAGTCACCGGATCGCAACCCCATTGAGCTGTTGTGGGAGCAGCTTGACTGTATGGTACGCAAGAAGTGCCCATCAAGCCAATCCAACTTGTGGGTGGTGTTTCAGGAAGTTTGGGGTGAAATCTCTTCAGATTACCTCAACAAATTGACAACTAGAATGTCAAAGGTCTGCAAGACTCTAATTGCAAATGGAAGATTCTTTGACGAAAGCAAAGGTTGAAGGACACAATTATTATTTCAATTAAAAATCATTATTTATAACATTGTCAACATCTTGACTATATTTCCTCTTCATTTTGCAACTAATTTGGAGCCAAAGGGACACAATACAGAAGTAGGGAAGGAGGGGGTAGGGAGTTAGGGGGGGTTAAGGGAATTGGCACCACATGACACAGTGCAGAGGGAGGGAAGGGGAGGGGTGTGAAGGGAAATTGCACCACAGGACACAACACAGAAGGAAGGAGGGAAGGGGGTAATGGAAAATGCACCAATGGGCACATTATAGAAGGAGCAAGGGGGTAAAGGCAAATTGCACCACAGGACACAATACAAAAGGAAGGGATGAGGTTAAGGGAAATGGCACCAAAGGGACACAGTAAAGAAGGAGGGAGGGATTACAGGGAAATGGCACCACTGTGGCACAATACAGAAGGACGGCAAAAGGAAATGGCACCTCAGGAGACAATACAGAAGGAGGGAAGGAGGTAAAGGGAAATGGCACCAAAGGATAAAATACATAAGGATGGAGGAAGGGGTATATATGTAAATTACACCACAAGACAGAATACAGAAGGAGTTTCGGGAGGTAAAGGGAAATGGCACCACAACACACAATACAGAGGGCGGGGTGGAATGGGGTAACGCAAAATTGTGCCAAAAGACACAATACAGAAGGAGTTAGGGAGGGTTAAGGGAAATGGCACCACATGACACAATGCAGAGGGAGGCATATAAAGGGAAATTGCACCACAGGACGGAATACAGAAGGAAGGAGGGAGGGGGGGTAAGGGAAATAGCACCAAAGGGACACAGTACAGAAGGAGGGGGAGAGATTAATGGGAAATGGCACCAAAGGGACACAGTACAGAAGTAGGGAAGGAGGTTAATGGGAAATGGCACGAAAAGAGAAAATACATAAGGAAGGAGGAAAGGGGTATAGGTAAAATGCACCACAAGACAAAATACAGAAGTCATTTGGGTGGTAAAGGGAAGGGAACTGGCTGCACAGGACACAATACAGAAGGAGGGAAGGAGGTAAAGGGAAATGGAACCAAAGGAGAAGATACATAAGGAGGGAGGGAAGGGGGTATAGGTAATTGCACGACAGGACACAATACAGAAGGAGTTAGGGGGGTAAAGGGAAATGGCATCACAGGACACAATACAGAAGGAGGGAAGGAAGAGGGTAAAGGGAAATTGTACCATAGGACACAATACAGAAGGAGGAAGGGTGGCAAAGGGAAATGGCATCACAGGACACAATACAGAAGGAGAAAGGGAAGGGGGTAGAGGGAAATTGTACAATGGCTCTTACCACTTTCTATATGGCTTAAAGACTACTGCCACTTCATTAGCACAACTTTTATTGACAATTTTGACACTTTTTGGGGAAAAAAAAACGATATCATGTTAAATACTGTTGACATAATATGACTGTAGGTTCATCTTCCTTACCATAAGCCCATTCTTGTGGGAAGCTTCTATAGACCACCAAGTGCTAACAGTCAGTATCTGGACAACATGCGTGAAATGCTTGATAATGTGTGTGATATCAACAGAGAGATACAGTATACTTTTTGGGTGATTTCAATATTGACTGGCTTTCGTCAAGCTGCCCACTCCAAAAAAACTTCAAACTGTATCCAGTGCTTGCAACCTGGTTCAGGTTATCAGTTAACCTACCAGGGTAGTTACACACAGCACAGGAATTTAATCATCAACATGTATTAATCACATCTTTACTAATGCTGCAGAAATTCGCTTTGGGGCAGTATCCAAATGCATCGGATGTCGTCATCATATTATAGTAGCCATATCTAGGAAAACCAAAGTTCCAAAGTTTGGGCCTAATATAGTGTATAAGAGGTCATACAAGACGTTGTGTCGTGAATCTTATGTTGATTATGTAAATCATATTACATTTTGCTGGTCTGTGGTGTGTAATGAGGAGCAACAAGATGCTGCACTTGAATCATTTATAAAATAGCTTATTCCAGTTACTAATAAGCATGCGCCCATTAAGAAAATGACTGTGAAAACTTTTGAATCCCCTTGGGATTGATGAGGAATTGAAAAAAGTGTATGGTTGAGAGGGATGAGGCAAAAGGTATGGCAAATAAGTCTGGCAGCACAACGATTTTCAAACGTATTGCAAATTGAGAAACCACGTGACTAAACTATATAAAAATAAACTATAATATGAAACACAAATAAATTATATAAAGAATGATAGTAAAAAGCTTTAGAGCACCTTAAAGTACATTTTTTGTCAAAAAGGCAAACTCGGCTCTATCATCAAATCAGATGGCTCATTCATCACAAAACCCACTGATATTGCCAACTACTTTACAACTTCTTATGGCTGAGATCCCGTTAACGGGATCGACTTGACAACAGCCAGTGAAAGTGCAGGGCACCAAATTCAAACAACAGAAATCTCATAATTAGAATTCCTCAAACATACAAGTATTTTACACCATTTTAAAGAAGAAAGACTTGTTGTTAATCCCACCACAGTGTTCGATTTCAAAAAGGCTTAACGACGAAAACACACCAACTGATTATGCTATGTCAGTACCTAGTCACAGAAAAACACAGCCATTTTTCCAGCCAAAGAGAGGAGTCACAAAAAGCAGAAAGAGATAAAATGAATCACTAACCTTTGATGATCTTCATCAGATGACACTCATAGTACTTCATGTTACACAATACATGTATTTTTTTTGATAAAATTCATATTTATATCCAAAAGACGTAGTTTACATTGGCGCGTTATGTTCAGAAATGTTTTGCCTCCAAAACATCCGGTGATTTTGCAGAGAGCCACATCAATTTACAGAAATACTCATAATAAACATTGATAAAAGATACAAGTATTGTACATGGAGTTTTAGATAAACTTCTCCTTAATGCAACCGCTGTGAAAGATTTTTTTAAAACTTTACGGAAAAAGCACACCATGCTATGAGTACGGCGCTCAGACACAAAACCCATACCCGCCATGTTGTGGAGTCAACAGAAGTCAGAAATGGCATTAGAAATATTCACTTACCTTTGATGATCTTCATCAGAATGCACTCCCAGGAATCCTAGTTCCACAAAGAAATGTGTTTTGTTCGATAACGTCCATAATTTTTGGCCACATACCTCCTTTTTGTTCGCGCGTTTAGTTCAAAAATCCAAATTCACGACGCGCAGGCACACTTAGTCCAGACAAAAAGTCCAAAAATTCCATTACAGTTCGTAGAAACATGTCAAACGATGTATAGAAACAATCTTTAGGATGTTTTTAACATAAATCTTCAATACTGTTTCAACCGGAGAACTCCTATGTCTGTAGAACTGCGATGGAACGCAGCTAACTCTCACAGGGGCGCGCCTGACTGAGCTCATGGCACTCTGCCAGACACCTGACTCAATCAGCTCTTATTCCATCATCCTTCACAGTAGAAGCATCAAACAAGGTTCTAAACACTGTTGACATCTATTGGAAGCCTTAGGAGGTGCAATATGACTCCATAGTCACTGTATATTGGATAGGCAAACCTACAAACCTCTGATTTCCCACTTCCTGGTTGGATTCTTTCTCAGGTTTTTGCCTGCCATATGAGTTCTGTTATACTCACAGACATCATTCAAACCGTTGTAGAAACCTCAGAGTGTTTTCTATCCAAATCTACTAATTATATGCATATCCTAGCATCTGGGCCTGAGTAGCAGGCAGTAGCAGGCAAGTATAGAAGACGTGAATTTGTTGTTGTTATCTATCAACAATGACATGGTACCGGGGTTTGACAAACTGGATGTTACAAAACCTTAGTAAACACGTTTGAAAAAAATGGTGTTTGACCAGATTCAATGCTATTTTACAGTAAACAAATTGACAACATAATCCAGGTAGAATCAGGAAATCCCCAGGGCAGTGGTTTAGGCCCCTTACTTTTTCAACTAAGCCAGTGTGTCTATGTATGCGAATGACTCAACACGATACACGTCAGCTGTTACTGAAACTACTGCAAAACTTAACAAAGAACTGCAGTTTTTCAGAATGGATGGCAAGGAATAAAATAAAAAGCATTGTATTCGGGACAAATCATTCACTAAAACCTAAACCTCAACTAAATATTGTAATTTATCACGTGGAAATTGAGCATGTTGAGTTGACTAAACTGCTTGGAGTAACCCTGGACTGTAAACTGTCATCTTAATAACATATTGATACAACAGTAGCTAAGATGGGGAGAAGTCTATCTATAATAAAGCGCTGATCTGCCTTCTTAACAACACTATCAACAAGGCAGGTCCTACAGGCCCTTGTCTTGTCACATCTGGACTACTGTTCAGTAGTGTGGCCAGGTGCCACAAAGAGGGACTAGGAAAATTACAATTGGCTCAGAACAGGGCAGCACAGCTGGCCTTTATAAGTACACGGGGAGCTAACATTAATGACATGCATGTCAATCTCTCATGTCTCAAAGTGGAAGGGAGATTGACTTAATCACTTCTTGTTTTTGTAACAAGCTGAATGTACCGAGCTGTCTGGTAAAAGTACTAGTACACAGCCACGCATACCCCACAAGACATAACACCAGAGGTCTCTTCAAAATCCCCAAGTCCAGAACAGACTAATGGAGGTGCACAGACATAGAGCCATGACTACATGGAACTCTATTACACCTCAGGTACGTAACTGATGAAAGCAGTAGAATCAGATTTGAAAAAACAGGTAAGAATAAACCTCATGGAACAGAAGGGACTGTGAAGAAACACAAACAAAGGTACAGACACACGCACACAAGCGCTAGCACACACACTCTACACACACATATATTTTAATATTTTTGTATGGTGGTATTATACATTTTATATTGTAGATATGTAGTGGCGTAATAATGTTATATGATGCACTGTTTTATATTTTCTTGTATATGTATTGTAAGTGTTTTAATGTGTTTGGACCCCAGGAAGAGCTAATGATGATCCCTAATAAATAGAAATAAATAGAAATACTGAACAAATACATTTTGCTTCTGAAATGTCCTGCTAAACCCAGAGGTAGTTGAAACTCTCATGATCCAAGCTATGTTTCAGGCATCTACTGTATGGAACGGGCCAGGCATCTCACAGATACACATATCCACTCAACCATAGAGATCATATCATTCCCTATAATTCAGGAATCTAGGTACAGATCTAGGACGAGCTTCCCCTACTCCAATCCTAACATTAACAATAGCGGGGTAAAATGCTAAACTGGCCCAAGATCAGCATGTAGTGGCAACTTCACTCTACTCCTAGTCCTCTTTGCAATAAAGAAATAAAACGTCTACACACACAAAACAAGCTCTATGTCTACCCGTTATATACCCATCCAGAGTCTTCTACCCAAAGACCCAGTCGAATAGTTCACAGCCGCCTACCTTCACAGTATGTTGAGTCCCCGTGGATGGAGGCAAAGCCGCTCTTGCACTCACACTCGGCTCTGCTGTTCCGGTTTTTACACTCCGAATTTTCCCCACAAATGAGTCCCTCTGCACAGAAGTCGTAGCCTGGGAGAGAGGGGGACAAAGTTCTGACTCAACAGTCTGGATTTGCCTGAGATCACACAGGGTGCTGACAGTGGGGTGGAAAATGAGCCGTACAGTAGATAAGTCAGTTGTTTCCTCTCTCGATCTGGACCCATCTATCCCTTTCATTCCCAGTAATGACTAGTGCCAGTCCCACTCTCTGTGAGACCCCCTCTCTAAACCACAGTGCTTCTGGATCCAATAGCCTCTCTCCCTTGCTCCCTCACTCCCTCCCCTCCCCTCGCTGGGAGGGTTTTTGTAGTTGAGAGGCCGTGTGAAGGGCTCTGTCCTTACTTTAATCTCTTAATTATTTCCTTGGTCTTTTCTTTACATTTGTATTTTCTATGGTGGAGGGTTAACACACTGTTAGTTTAGTGGTACCCACAGTTTTTTTCAAAGTTATGGAGGAAGAAGACGGAGTTTTAGGTTCCTGGTTTTTGAACGGGATGTTTTGGTGCCGATTTATCCACTTTTGACTCCTTCGACTAGGGTGGTAGTAGCGAATCGGCCTCCGTTTATTACATATATAAAATCCGGAAAGAGCTGAGTCAGTTTGCTAGCGGTTTTCGTGTACTGTCGGCAGGTTTTCCAGGCAGATGCCATTAAGAAGCATGTTGCTTCATTCCGGAGGCAAGTGTTCATGTTTCTGAATAACAATGAGCAACAGTTAAATGTGCATTTTAAAGTGAGGCATTTGGGAGGTGCTCTACGCTGGATTTGCCAGCACAGATAGTCTACAGTGCTTTGAGTGTAGGGTTTTGGGGCATAAGAGCTTTGCGTGCCACATAAACCGGTGGGGGAAATCGAGGTCAATGTGCAGGGGGCCATGAGGCGCAGGCAGCTGAGGCTGGGCCTAGTCAGGCTAGAGATGGTGGTGTGGATGAGGCTGGGTCTAGTCATACTATGGATGGTGATGTAGCTGAGACTGGGTCTAGTCATGTTATGGATGATGGTGTAGCTGAGACTGGTCTAGTCATGTCATGGATGGTGGTGTAGATGAGGCTGGGCCTAATCAGGTTATGCTAATGGATGAGGAGAGTATAATGGGGAAGGGCAAGCGACTAGGGGCGATGGAGGAGTGTCAAGCGGAAGAGGAAAAAGGAGGAGAAGAAAGGAGGTGGGAGGGGAGAGGCTGGTGTGGTCAAAGGCACTAAGGAAAGGCACTGCTGGTGGGAGGCCCTGACCAGAGAGAAAGTGCAGCTGGTCAGAATGGGAGGAGGAAGGGGAGGAGGAAGGTGAGTCTGAGGAAGAGGATGATGAGGAGGCTTTCTTTTCAGACTCCTCCTCAATGGGTCTGAAGCTTACATCATGTCACACAGAAGGGTCAAAGTACACAGTGAGGAAACTGTCAAGGTTCCTGAATGAGACTAAAGGGAAAAAGGTTCATCTTGAAGTTTCTTTTACGATCTGGGAAAGTTTGTAAGATCAGTACAACACGCTATGAATAATGAGAGGCACGGTATCCTCTCACCCAGGAAACGTTTTAGGTTGAGGTACTCTGGCTTTTTGAGCTTTGCAATTGGTCTCTTTCTTTGCTGGCTTTACTCCCACTTCTTATGGAGACTTTTCAGGTAGGCTCACTTAATATCAATGGCATCAGAGATGCGGGAAAGAGGAGTGTGTTGGGTGAATATGTAAAACAAAAAAGCACATGTGTTGTTTCTGCAGGAGACGCATAGTGATGTGGTGAAGGAAGTCGATTCGGGGCTCTGGTGAAAAGGGTCAAGTGTGCTGAGCCATGGAACAAATGTTAGTGCAGGGGTGGCAGTCCTTTTTGCACCGGGTCTGGCCGTAAAAATTTGCTCCTCGAAGAAGGTGTGTAGGGGTAGACTGCTTGTGGTAAAGCAGAAATTAACAACAAGGTGTTTGTCCTTTGTACGTTTGTAAGCACCTAACACAGGGAGAGAGAGGGGGCGTCTGTTTGGGTGTCTTAGACAGGAACTCTCACAGGTAGCGCCTGAGGAGACGCTGGTGGTAGGCAGGGACTGGAACTGTAGACTTTAACACTCCAAGCCTGGGGGACTTTGAGGGGGTGGGAGGTAAAGCCCTCTACAACCTTTGCATTAAGGTGAGGAACATTAGGAGCCTAACAGGAGTGAAGGTACATCAGTGACAGGGGATATGTGGGGCGGAGAGTATGGTGGGTTTTAGATTTAGGGGGCTCTACAAACTCCCAGTAACAAAGAGGTCAGGGGACCTCCAGTGAAGGGTTCTACATGGAGCCCTGGCCACTAATAACTCATGGCACGGGTTGACCCGGAAGTCAGACAGGGGTGTCCTTCTGTATCACGAGTGAAACTGTGCATCGTATGTTTTCTGCCAAGTTAATGCCATTGATGTCTCTGTTGGAATGTCTGTGTGAGAGGTTGGGGGTGGAGTTTACAGTCGGGATGTTTATAATTGGTACAGGTATTCGAATAAGGAAAAGGCGTGGGGTTGCTTTTCTGTTTGCTCAGGCAAACTTGGCTATTTGGCTAACAAGGAGGAAGAGGATCAAAGGTGGGGGGATAACAGACCCTTTACTAGTATTTAATGGGATGGTCTCTGTGCGCCTTAGGATGGAATTTGAGTTCTATAAAATGATAAAAAAGTGGGGAGATGTTTCAGGAGATATGGTGTGTCGGGGAGGCAGATGGCTGGGGAAGATGGGTTGGATACACGGTTGAAGAAGTGGTGAGGTTTTGGTTATTGGGATGTGTGATGTCGTTTTGTATCGTGGGGTAGAGGGCAAGGTGAGTGAGCAGCACAGGGGATATTTGTTTATTAAAGAGGGGTGGGTGGTGAGGTTTTAATGAAATGAGGATGTATCATTAAAGAAAGACAAAAAGTCAAAAATGTCTCTCTCTCTGACATGTTTTTCTTTCTTTTTTAAAATTTTTATTTTTTATTTTACCGTTATTTTACCAGGTAAGTTGACTGAGAACACGTTCTCATTTGCAGCAACGACCTGGGGAATAGTTACAGGGGAGAGGAGAGGGGATGAATGAGCCAAATAAAACTGGGGATTATTAGGTGACCATGATGGTTTGAGGGCCAGATTGGGAATTTAGCCAGGACACCGGGGTTAACACCCCTACTCTTACGATAAGTGCCATGGGATCTTTAATGACCTCAGAGAGTCAGGACACCCGTTTAACGTCCCATCCGAAAGACGGCACCCTATACAGGACAGTGTCCCCAATCACTGCCCTGGGGCATTGGGATATTTTTTAGACCAGAGGAAAGAGTACCTCCTACTGGCCCTCCAACACCACTTCCAGCAGCATCTGGTCTCCCATCCAGGGACCGACCAGGACCAACCCTGCTTAGCTTCAGAAGCGAGCCAGCAGTGGTATGCAGGGTGGTATGCTGCTGGCTATTATTATCCCTCTGTCTTTCCTTCTCTGTAATCTCTCTCCCTCGCTCTGCATATACTCTCTCTGATATTTCTCTCTCTCTCCCTCTCTCTTTCTTTCTCTGTCACATTCTCTCTTTCTCTCCCTCCTCTTTCTCAGAAGAGGGCTTACATCTACAAAGAATCAGAACTTGAGAGGTGGAAGTTTGGCTGACGCCATGAGGGAGAGAGAAAAGGAAATGCACTTGCAGGCCTACAGTGTGCACTCACACATCCCCCCAATCCCTTTTCCAAGGGCTTTATAAACCTTTCCATTCAGTGCAATGGAAAAGGTAGAAAATGCTGACTTAATGACTAGTGGGTAAGATCCAATATAACAGGCCTCATTCAACCCATAAGGAGATAATGGCAGGTTATGAGCGGAAGATGTTCTGAAAAGGAAAAGACTTCGCTCCTCTGCACTGCACTGATGTTTATCTGAATGGCCAAATACATAGACCAATCGATAAGGCTTGGTTTAACAAACGTGCATTTGTTCAGTTGAAACTGACCATATTCATCTCCAGTTATTCACATCATTTCACAGTCGCCTGCCTCCAACTGTTTCTGTGTATTCAATCTATTTACAAAATGATCTATGGATATTTAGCTAACATATCCTTTCGCTTCCAAAATGTTCGAAATTATGCAAATTGGCATGGCGAGAGCCGGTCTAAAACAGACAGAACATTCTGCTCTGAACTCAAGCCAGCAACGAATGAAACATTCATGCAGGACGTAAAGAGGCAAATAGAGCCATTTAAAAAGACCTTCTTCCCTACATAGTGCACTACTTTTGACCACAGCCTTATGGGCCCTCATAAAAAGTTATGCACTATACAGTATAAGTGCACTATACGGGGAATATCGAGTCATTTGGGACACAGCCATTGGCTCCAGTCAAACAAGCAGCAGGCCGGGATTGGCTCTGTTAGCTTCTCCGTGCTCTCTTACGGGTTGTAAGGGTGGGACTAATGATAGACGGCAACGAGGAACGATTCCGTCTCATTAAATGTTTTGGTAGCGGAAGATGATAGCTCGGCCAATGAGATACTGCAAGGCGAGAGGGACTGAGGTGCTGCAACAGTAGCGAGTGACTTTAAAGGTGAAGGACCAACCTTTGCAGACATTGCAGCACCTGTTGTCAGGTAGGATCTGTTCCTTGAGGGTGCAGTTGAGCTCCGGACAGTTCTCGGTCACTCTCACCATCAGCCCGTTCTGCAAACACAACCCAAACACACTCGAATCAATCCAACTTTATTTAACCCCTCAGGGGCAATTAACATTAGATTCGAATTAGCATGTTAGAGGTGGATTCCAATAATGACACGATGTCAAAAAACGATTGACTTGCGTAGCATATAGCAAGGCACAAACGCAAAAGATAAACACGGACCCTTTTTGAATATGACCAGGAAGGTTTAAGTGTGCAATGCTAATTGTTTAATATTAAATGTACAGTGTTATACCGTATGTTAGTTGGTTGTTTGACTAAATGAGTGTGCTTGCATCCTTGAAGCAGAAGGGTAATTATATTTTAGACTGATCCTCGACACCTGCAAAAAGAGAAACACACTACTACAGAATATAGGCACATTACCCACAACATGAATGTAAACCTGCATAGAGACAGGGATGTACACAGATCCACAAAGAAAGGGATAGAACTCAGGCTCTCCTCTCTATGAATCCGTCTTCCTCCTCCTCCTCCCGTGGACTTTTGAAATGAATAGCCACGCGCACAGTTACATTCGTCAACCTGTCTCAGGTTCCGCTCTTCCATGGTCCCTGTGTGCCTCTCAAGGTGTGACGCATTGTCTCAGACCCCTTAAGACACCTCTCTATTTCAAAGTTACTTCAAAGTCACCCCCTTCCAGGTGCTACACCACCTGGGTTTGTTTCCCAAAATGGCACCATATTCCCTACATAGTGCACTACTTTTGACCATAACCATATGGGCCCTGGTGAAAAGTAGTGCACTGTGTATAATATTTGATTCATTCCGGATCCCAGCAGCAGCAGCTACTCTTTCTGTGTTCCAATCAGAATGATATACAATGAAACAAGACATAACACAACATACTATGACGTACCTACAACACAAAATCAATAATACAGCAGAAAAACAATATTAAAATGTATGTGTATGTAGAGTGTGTGTGTCAGCATGTTTGAGAATGCCATGCGTGTGCCTGTGTGTGTGTGTGTGTCTCTTCACACTCCTGTAAGGAACGACGCAGGAGATGAGAAGCAGGTACGGGGAGTCAACATTTAATCAGGAAACAGACACAAAGACCAGGTGAAGAACAGCGTCAGCACATGGGTACAAAATGACAACTAAAGATGCAGCAGGGAATAGAGCGGGGAACAGACAGATATTGCGAAGGTAATGACAGAGGTAACTGAGTCCAGTAATCGCTGATGTGCTTTATGGGGAAAGGCAGGTGTGCGTACTGATGGTGGCAGGAGTGCGTAATGCTGGGGAGCCTAGCGCTTTCGCACGCCAGGGAGGGAGAGCGGGAGCAGGCGTGACAACTCCGTGCTGTTCTGTTTTTACTGCTTGACTGAGTTACATGATGTGGGCACTGATGTTGGCGATTAGGCCTGGCTCGCAATCTGCGTTCTAATTCATCCCAAAAGTGTTCAATGGGGTTGAGGTCAGAGCTCTGTGCAGGCCAGTCAAGTTATTCCACACCGATCTCGACAAACCATTTCTGTATGGACCTCACATTGTGCACGGGGGCATTGTCATGCTGAAACAGGAAAGGGCCTTCCCCAAACTGATGCCACAAAGTTGAAAGCTGCCGAATATCCAGTGTTTCTATGTCAAACGGTTTTTATATATTTCAGTCTTCTGTGATGTATATAAAGTGTAATAATGAGATGCAAACACAAACTGTAATACATTTCAACTCTATATCTGACATGGTACAGGTGTCTCCTTTTTTAAGCCCATAACCATGTGTGTGAGGTGTATACTTTTGTTTCAAAGTAGATTTGTTTAAGACTACCAAGAAACACTCTGTGGAACCCTGATTTAGCCCAATGCAGTAGAAGGTTAAACAGCCACTACAACCTCCAGCTAACTTACACGACTAATAGCTAAACATAAAGAGGAGTGAGAAGGGCAAATTTCTAAATGGAATGTCCAAATTTCCCCTTTAAGCTCTCTGTTTGCTGTAATTTGAGGAAGGGAAGTGTATACACCTAGAGTACCAGTCAAAAGCTGGATACACCTACTCTTTCCAGGGTTTTTCTTTATTTGTACTATTTTCAACATTGTAGAATAATAGTGAAGACATCAAAACTATGAAATAACACATATGGAATCATGTAGTAACCAAAAAAGAGTTAAACAAATCAAAATGTAATTTATATTTTATATTCTTCAGTAGTCACCCTTTGCCTTAATGACAGCTTTGCACAATCAAAGCATTCTCTCATCCAGCTTCATGAGGTAGTCAACTTGAATGCAATTCAATTAACATGGTGGTTCTTGTTCAAAGTTAATATGTGGAATGTGTTTGAGCCAATCAGTTGTGTTGTGACAAGGTAGGGATGGTACACAGAAGATAGCCCTATTAGGTAAAAGACCAATTCCAAATTAAGTCAAGAACAGCCAAATAAGCAAAGAGAAAGGACAGACTTTAGACATGAGGGTCAGTAAATTCTGAAAATTTTAAGAACTTTGAAAGTTTCTTCAAGTGCAGACGCAAAAACCATCAAGCACTATAATGAAACTGTCTCTCATGAGGGCCGCCACAGGACAGGAAGACCCAGAGTTACCTCTGCTGCAGAGGATAAGTTCATTAGTGTTAACTGCACCTCAGATTGCAGCCCAAATAAATGCTTCACAGAGTTCAAGTAACAGACACATCTGAACATCAACTGTTCAGAGGAGACTGCGTGAATAAGGCCTTCACGGTCGAATTGCTATAAAGAAACCACTGCTTGGGCCAAGAAACTCGAGCAACGGAAATTAGACCATTGGAAATGTGTCTTTTTGTCTGAAGAGTCCAAATTTGAGATTTTTGGTTCCAACCGCTTTGTCTTTGTGAGATGCAGAGTAGATGAACGGATGATCTCCACATGTGTGGTTCCCAACGTGAAGCACGGAGGAGGAGGTGTGATGGTGTGGGGGTGCTTTGCTGTTAACACTGTCAGCGATTTATTTAGATTTCAAGGCACACTTACCCAGCATGGCTACCACAGCATTCTGAAGCGATACGCCATCCCATCTGGTTTGCGCTTAGTGGGACTATCATTTGTTTTTCAACAGGACAATGACCCAACACACCTCCAGGCTGTGTAAGGGCTATTTTTCCAAGAATGAGAGAGATGGAGTGCTGCATCAGATGACCTGGCCTCAACAATCACCTGGCCTCAAACCAATTGAGATGGTTTGGGATGCTCAGCATAGTTGGGTACTCCTTCAAGGCTTTTGGAAAAACATTCCTCATGAAGCTGGTTGAGAGAATGCCAAGAGTGTGCAAAGCTGTCATCAAGGCAAAGGGTGGCTACTTTGAAGATTTGAAAACATAAATATATATTTTGATTTGTTTAACACTCTTTGTGGTTACTACATGATTCCATATGTGTTATTTAATAGTTTTGATGTTTTGATTATTCTACGATGTAGAAAATAGGTTAAAAATAAAGAAAAACCCTTGAATGAGTAGTGTGTCCATACTTTTGACTGGTACTGTATATTATTGAACTGGCTAGTTCTCAACTTTAACAACCATGGTGACAGATGATGGAGACTGTAATCACTGTCTGAAGGAAAGCTAGCTGCACAGCACAGATTACCACTTTACAGTCTAAAGGGGGCCTTAAAACCTTTTTCCTCTCCGGCTGGCTAGTCTCATTGTAACCAACGACAAAAGTAAAACACACATTTTATCTCTGAAAAATGCCTTTTAGGATAAATGGCAGCAAATAGAGACGAGAGTACTCTTTTCCCTCAGTGGAATAATGACTTTAATTATAGTCTAAGGCACTGCAATACGGTCCCTGCGCTGCCTACTCCTTACATTTAACCTGCGACCCAAATTGCAATCTATTCCCAATAATATATTACTTTTGACCACGCCGCATAGGGTCCTGTAGAGGGATCGTATTGGAACACAGTCCTGCTCCTTAGATTTACCCCTCAAACAGCCCTTTGTTTGTATGTTCATACATTACTCTCAAATGCCCTCGTATCTCACCCATGGAAGAGAAAGAAAAAAAGAAAGATTGAACATTGTCGTGACTTTACATTCATTAATCTGACGTATTTATTAAATCCACTAACTGCGTTTAATTGTTACCCGATTAAATTAATCATGTAACAACTAACTCATTAGGAATTTGTGGCACCATGGGAGAGGTTGTTTAAAGATTTACCGTCTCCCAAATTAAACTCTAATAGGTATACAGTAATCCCTCGTTTATCGCGGGGGTTACGTTCCGAAAATGACCCGCGATAAGTGAAATCCGCGAAATAGAAAACTTTTTTTTTTTTTTACAATTAGCAACTATTACATGTATACAAATACAGTGACTCACGTGTAGGCCGTTTCACTGCTCTTCAGACTGGGCCGCTGCATCCTGACTGCGCTCTGCAGTGTTCTCTTCTTCTGAAGCCCGCGGTGCAGGTGTGTTTGTTCGGGAGGAGAACATAGTGATAGGCAGCTGTTGTCGCTCTTTTTTCTTCTTTGCAAAAAGATCCTTGTACACCGACATGCCACCATGTTTTTTGAGTTTTTAGCGAATCAGAATGCAGAGCACAATGCACCAAAAAAAAAAAATAAATGCATTATGAAAATCCGCGAAATAGCGAATCCGCGATAAGTGAACCGCGAAGTGGCGAGGGATCACTGTATATCTATTTCATCGATTAACAGTCATCTTATTAATCATATCAGAATTCTGAACAGTCGTAACCCCATTCATCTGCATAAACCCCAGCCTTGCTCATGATTCAGTTCTACACAAATTGCTTTAATTATTTATTTACTAGTTAACTAAAAAATAACACAGAATAAACGTACACCCTTTGCATTAGACAAAGGTTCCGAGCGGACTGACAAAATATGACGGCTTGTTACAACATAGATGGAGAGGGGGGAGAGAGAGAGAAAAAGGTACACTTATCGTCGAGACATTTCAGAACTATTCTCACAGTAGCATTAATCATATAGTTTGCACACGAACGGCCGCCCGTTTGGAATAAGAAATCATGAATGTATTTACGTGTGATTGCCTTTGTTCGGATGGAGCCAGCACTCCATAAGAAGATTGTGGCCTTTCAGCGGCAAGCTGTATGGCTCTGATTGTCTGAAAGGGGTCTCACCTTTCCCGTCTTCTACTGTTGTTCACTCTGGAAGATAGCCGGCCATGTCGACAGTTCCCATTGGTGATGAGAGTAAAATACTACGGTGATTTGACAAGGGTAGAAGGATGTTTTGAAGAGTTCGAGATATTTTACTCAGGACAGCTAATCAGCTGTACCGGTTGACTGGGAGGGGAGTTTGTCCCCTCTTCCTCCTCATGTTGATTACTCAGGGTTCAGGATTCAGACCACTATGGACATGAGCTGCAGCTTGCCGTCTCTCTGGTCTAAAATAAAAATATATTTCTTCACCTTGTGTTGAGGTGTGGAGGTACCACCTCATATTTCCTGG
Source organism: Salvelinus fontinalis (assembly GCF_029448725.1). Taxonomy (NCBI): domain Eukaryota; kingdom Metazoa; phylum Chordata; class Actinopteri; order Salmoniformes; family Salmonidae; genus Salvelinus; species Salvelinus fontinalis. Next base: position 6,447,063 of record NC_074699.1, read on the forward strand.
TCAAATTTTTATTTCGTTACCAAGGCTTTTTATGCACTCTGGCCGAAGGGGGCGGTGCCGTCCATCTGACAGTCACTCCAACCTCACTCGGGGCATGGCTACTTACTTATGCACAGTTTACAAGAGATAGATTCTCTTATACCTCCTAAAATCACATTCCTTATACCTCCTAAAATCACATTCCTATCTTAACTTATCTTGTATGTAAAATGTAATAAAATGTATGCACTCTACTGTAAGTCGCTCTGGATAAGAGCGTCTGCTAAATGACTAAAATGTAAAATGTTAACTGAAATGCATTCATCATTTTTCATATTATATGCACAATGTATTGGATGGGAACTTGACAGATAAAGGGAATATACTTTCCGAGGAACAGTATTTCGTCCATACAGTTAACTTCTCTAGGGTAGGGGGCAGCATTTTCACGTTTGGATGAAAAGCATACCAACATTCAACTGCCAGCTACTCATCCCCAGAAGATAAGTTATGCATATTGTTAGTAGATTTGGATAGAAAACACTCTGAAGTTTCTAAAACTGTTTGAATCATGTCTGTGAGTACAGTAATCCCTCGTTTATCGCGGGGGTTACGTTCCGAAAATGACCCGCGATAAGTGAAATCCGCGAAATAGAAAACTTTTTTTTTTTTTACAATTAGCAACTATTACATGTATACAAATACAGTGACTCACGTGTAGGCCGTTTCACTGCTCTTCAGAGCGTTTCGTCGACATTATGGGTTTAGGAGATGTTCGAAATTACAAGATAATTTGGCCAACTTAATGTAAATTTGCCAAGCTGTTTCATGTACGTACACATAACTGCACGAGACGACAAAATGATAGCACAATTCGTAGCATGTTTTGATACAAGAAGCGGGAGTGAGTTTTTAGCGAATCAGAATGCAGAGCACAATGCACCAAAAAAAAAAAAAAAATGCATTATGAAAATCCGCGAAATAGCGAATCCGCGATAAGTGAACCGCGAAGTGGCGAGGGATCACTGTATAACAAAACTTATTTAGCCGGCAAAACCCAGAGGACAAACTGTTCAGATTTGTTTTGAGGTTACTCTTTTCAATGGGTTTTCATTGGGAAACCAGATTTCTAAGCGACCTGCTTGCAGTTCCTACAGCTTCCACTGGATGTCAACAGTCCTGAGAAATTGGTTGAGGTTATTCCTTTGTGTAATGAAGAAGTATGGCCATCATGAATGAGAGTCTTATCAGGTGTCCTGTTAGATAGAAGCGCGTGAGCAGAACGCTGGCTTTAGATGGTTTTAATCCTGTATTGAACACAGATCATCCCATCTTCAATTTTATCAATTATTAACGTTAAAAAATACCTAAAGTTGTATTACAAAAGTAGTTTCAAATTTTTGCGCAAAGTTTACAGGTAACCTTTGAGATATTTTGTAGTCACGTTTGAGCAATTTGGAAGCGGTGTTTTTCTGGATCAAACGCGCCAAATAAATGGACATTTTGGATATAAATCAACGGAGTTAATCGAACAAAAGGACCATTTGTGATGTTTATGGGACATATTGGAGTGCCAACAACAGAAGCTTGACAAAGGTAAGGCATGAATTATATTTTTATTTCTGAGTTTTGTGTCGCACCTGCAGGGTTGAAATACGCTTCTCTCTCTTTGTTTACAATGGTGCTATCCTCAGATAATTGCATCGTATGCTTTCGCCGAAAAGCCTATTTGAATTCTGACATGTTGGCTGGATTCACAACCAGTGTAGCTTTAATTTGGTAACTTTCATGTGTGATTTAATAAAAGTTTGATTTTATAGTAATTTTCACAGTAATTCATTTTTATTTGGCGCTCTGCATTTTCTCAGGCTTTTTGCCAAGTGAGACAGTAGCGTCCCGCCTAAACTCAGATTTTGGCATATAAATATGAACTTTACCGAACAAAACATACATGTATTGTGTAACATGAAGTCCTATGAGTGTCATCTGATGAAGATCATCAAAGGTTAGTGATTCATTTTATCTCTATTTCTGTTTTCTGTTACTGCTCTCTTTGGCTGGAAAAATGGCTGTCTTTTTCTGTGACTTGGCTCTGACCTCACATAATCGTTTGGTGTGCTTTCGTCGTAAAACCTTTTTGAAATCGGACACTTTGGCTGGATTTACAACAAGTGTATCTTTAAAATGGTGTAAAATACTTGTATGTTTGAGGAATTTAAATTATGGGATTTCTGTTGTTTTGAATTTGGCGCCCTGCAGTTTCACTGGCTGTTGACGAGGTGGGACGCTACCGTACCACATACCCTAGAGAAGTTAATGACATCACAAAATTTAAAGCATTATTACATTTGTTTTCTATAGCTCCCCACTGACCATTCCCCACATTCGTCTGTTAGAAATATTGTTCCACTATCCACATTTGACCGTGTTAGAGTTTCTGCGGGGAAAGACTGAAACAAAGCAATTCCTTTGGTTGATACTAAAGGCGGAGAAAGAGCCTGCCTTCTCCTGTGATTTACAACAGGGTGTGAACTTTCAAACCAGCACAGTTCCCTCGTCCCCTCTTCTGTGGGTGTGAGAAGGACTGGTTATTGTCAATCATTGCCAAGCTGATCTGACCCATTGTGATCCTCACAGTACAGGCATGACAACACATTGTGTCTGGGCTCTGAGAACTAATGAAGCCAGTTGGATAATTAAATAACACAGAGATCAATCTACAGAACCGAGTTGTACAACTTGCTTGTCACGATACCAGTATCACAATAATATGATAGTCGATTTTCCATGGCAAGAAGGAAAACACAAAGCACACTCAACTCTTTGAAAACCTGCTTTATGTAAAATATTGTGTGCTATAGCTTCGAATATACACAAATTTGACTCTGGGTGACAGGTAATGCTGTTTGTTTCTTTGTTTCCAACATTAGGACCGTTTTCCTCATGAAATGAAGTCTGCTTCAGGTGTTGTTTCCTTGCCATGACTATCATGATACTTCACAATACTTCACAGTACTTCTGAGTATCACGATACTTCACAATAGTTCTGAGTATCACGATAATGGTATTGTTACAACCCAAATGCTGTTAGTCAGGGAGGGATGGATCCGTTGTTACCTTGCATTCTGTGCACCTTTTCGTTAGCAGGCGCTGGCCCTCTGACAAAGTTTGGGCCATGTAAGTGCATTTTGCTGTGGGGACAAAGGAAAAGGACATTATCATCGGTTGATATGTGAGTATATATACAGTAAAGCAATTCTGGTATTAGGGTTGCAACATTCCGGTTACTTTTCTAAAATTCCCAGATTTTCTATACATTCCGGTTGGAGTATTCCCAGATTTCCTGCTTTATTCTCTCCTGATTTCAGCCATATTCCAACTAGGATTTCTGAAAAAACCTGGGAATTTTGTGAAAGTTACTTGAATTTTGTAACCCTCTTTGATATATTAATTAGGAAGGCCTATGTGACATTTCGTTGATCAACATATTCTCAACCCATTCTCTCAAAGTATTCTATTGAGTCTGTTTTCAAAATTATAATCAAAAGGTGCACCATATTTAAAGGGATGGCTTTAAGTTGAAAATGTACTGAAAATGCTATTGAATGACAACGCCATGAGAAAATATTTTGGCCAGCAAGTGGGAGGGTTTTCAGCGGTTGAATGAAATGTATTCAGAGTGTGCAAGGTAGCCACACCTGAAGAGCGTATTAAGCACATGAATAAAGTCTGTACACCAAATACTGAGAAGTGCATAGGAAAGTCACACATTCTTAATTCGGGACATGGCCCTAAGAGCTTTGCACACCTGGATTGTACAATATTTGTCCATTTTAAAATTCTTCAAGCTCTGTCATCTTAATTGTTGATCATTGCTAGACAGCCATTTTCAAGTCATGCCATAGATTTTAAAAACTATTTAATTCAAAACTGAAGGCCACTCGCGAATATTCAATGTCATCTTGATAAGTAACTTCAGTGTAGATTTGGCCTAGTCCTGCTGAAAGGTGACTACGTCTCCCAGTGTCTGTTGGAAAACAGACTGAACCAGGTTTGCCTCTAGGATTTTGCTTGTGCTTATAGCTGCATTCCGTTCATTTTGATCCCCCAAAAAACTCCCTAGTTCTTGCCGATGACAAGCATACCCATAACATGATGAAGCCACACAATCATGATTGGAAATGTGAAGAGCGGTACTCAGTGATGTGTTGTGTTGGATTTGCCCTAAACAAAACACTTTTTATTCAGGACAAAGACTACATTTCTTTGCCACATTTTTTGCAGTATGACTTACAGTGCCTTGCAAAAGTATTCACCCCTTTGGCGTCTTTCCTATTTTGTTGCATAACAACCTGTAATATAAATAGATTTTTATTTGGATTTCAATTAATGAACATACACGAAATAGTCCAAATTGGTGAAGTGAAATGAAAAAAAAAAAAACGGAAAAGTGGTGCGTGCATATGTATTCACCCCCTTCGCTATGAAGCCCCTAAATAAGATCTGGTGCAAGCAATTACCTTCTGAAGTCACATAATTAGTTCAATAAAGTCCACCTGTGTGCAATCTAAGTGTGACATGATCTGTCACATGATCTCAGTATATATACACCTGTTCTGAAAGGTCCCAGAGTCTGCAACACCACAAAGCAAGGGGCACCACCAAACAAGTGGCACTATGAAGACCAAGGAGCTCTCCAAACAGGTCAGGGACAAAGTTGTGGAGAAGTACTGATCAGGGTTGGGTTATAAAAAAAGATCAGAAACTTTGAACATCCCACGGAGCACCATTAAATCCATTATTAAAAAATTGAAAGAATATGGTGCCACAACAAACCTGCCAAGAGAGGGCCGCCCACCAAAACTCACGGACCAGGCAAGGAGGGCATTAATCAGAGAGGCAACAAAGAGACCAAAGATAACCCTGAAGGAGCTGCAAAGCTCCACAGCGGAGATTGGAGTATCTGTCCATAGGACCACTTTAAGCCGTACACTCCACAGAGCCGGGCTTTACGGAAGAGTGGCCAGAAAAAAGCCATTGCTTAAAATAAAAAATAAGCAAACACGTTTGGTGTATGCCAAAAGGCATGTGGGAGACTCCCCAAACATATGGAAGGAGGTATTCTGTTCAGATGAGACTAAAATTGAGCTTTTTGGCCATCAAGGAAAACACTATGTTAGTGCAAACCCAACACCTCACATCACCCCGAGAACTCCATCCCCACAGTGAAGCATGATGGTGGCAGCATCATGCTGTGGGGATGTTTTTCATCGGCAGGTCTGAGAAACTAGTCAGAATTGATGGATGTTGCTAAATACAGGGAGATTCTTGAGGGAAACCGGTTTCATGTTTTCTAGAGATTTGAGACCAGGACGCAGGTTCACCTTCCAGCAGGACAATGACCCTAAGCATACTGCTAAAGCAACACTCAAGTGGTTAAAGGGGACACATTTAAATGTATTGGAATGGCCTAGTCAAATATGTGTCTTGGAATGGCCTAGTCAGTATGACTTAAAAAATGCTGAACACCAGCTCAACCCATCCAACTTGAAGGAGCTGGAGCAGTTTTGCCTTGAAGAATGGGTAACAATCCCAGTGGCTAGATGTGCCAAGCTTATAGAGACATACCCCAAGAAACTTGCAGCTGTAATTGCTGCAAAAGGTGGCTCTACAAAGTGTTGACTTTGAGGGGTGAATAATGCATGCTCAAGTTTTTTTTTTTTTTGTCTTATTTCTTGTTTGTCTCACGATAAAACATATTTTGCATCTTCAAAGTGGTAGCCATGTTGTGTAAATGAAATGATACAAACCCCCCCAAAATGTATTTTAATTCCAGGTTGTAAGGCAACAAAATAGGGACAATGACAAGGGGGGTGAATACTTCTCACAAGCCACTGTAAAGCTCATTGAAAGCACGTGTAAGAAGAGTCTGTTTTATTTCTATGTTTCCATTTTAAAGTTTCGTTTTTGTGTCTTTTACTTTCGGTTTTGTACACCAGCTTCAAACAGCTGCAAATAGAATGTTTGTGGTTATTGAAAATATATTTCACAACGGGTTTGGATGGTACAATGATTCTCTCCACTATACTTCCTTGTTCAGTCATATATATTGAAATTAGGCAAACTATTAGAATTTTAGCAACCAGGAAATGGCAGAGTGATTTCTGCATAGTGCATATATATTTTTATTCTGTACAAGCTTCATCCTTTTCACTCTGTCATTTAGGTTAGTATTGTGGAGTAACTTTAATGTTGTTGATCCATCCTCAGTTTTCTCATATCACAGCCATTAAACTCTGTAACTATTTTAAAATCACCATTGGCCTCATGGAATCTCTGAGCAGTTTTCATTCCTCTCCAGCAACTGAGTTAGGAAGGACGCAGGTCTCTGTGTAGTGACTGGGTGTATTGATACAATATCAAAAGTTGAATTAATAACTTTACCATGCTCAAAGGGATATTCAGTGTTCTGCCTATTTTTACATATCTACCAATCTGTGCCCTTCTTTTTGAGGCATTGAAAAATCTCCCTGGCCATTGTGGTTGAATGTGCTTGAAACGCAATACTCGATTGAGGGTCCTTACAGGGGTCCTGTATGTGTGGGGTACAGAGATGGGGTAGCCATTTTTTAAATCATGTTAACCACTATTATTGAACACCAAATGAGTCAATGCAACTTATTCTGAGACCGGACAACCGGTCCCTATTTCCAGGCTGGGCTCACGGTGTCTGTACATAGAGTTTTCCTCAGTTTTCTATCTGTTACAGTGGTTAGATAGTCTGCCACCGTGTACTGTCTGTTTAGAGCCAAATAGCATTGAAGTTTACTTTACTGGTTTCTCCAATAGGTGATACATTTTTCATTTTGTTTTGTGATCATTTGGTTGGGTCAGATTTTCTGAGTGATTTCTTGAGGCTTTGTTTGGTTTGGACCAGCTTCTGAGGTTACTCTTCTCTGTGGTCACCTCTTGCAGTCGAGGGCTTTGTATGTAGGGCGTCACTTGTTTTTAAATTATTATAGCATTTGTTGGCTCTTTTTTTGGATATTGAGCAGAAGAGAGAATTGACCTAATTCTGCTCTGTATGCATTGTTTGGAGTTTCTCTGTACTCCGAGGATGCTCTTACAAAATTATGTGTGCAGCGTTTCAATTGGGTGTTTGTACCATTTGTCAAATTCTTGTTTTGTAAACGGACCCCACATTTCGCTGCCATATAGTCCAATTTGTTATATTATTGATTTGAATATTTTGAGCCAGATCCAAATTGGTATGTCTAATTTAATATAGATTTGAATGGCATAGAATGCCCTCCTTGCTTTGTCTTTCAGTTCATTCATGGATAGGTTGAAGTTCAAAGTGGAGCTGATTTTTAGTCCCAAATATGTGTAGGTGTGTGTGTGTTCTATAGGAGTAGAGCCCAGTAAAAATGGGTATTGATTGAGGGACCTTACAGATAATTGTATGTGTGGGGTACAGCGATTGGGTAGCCATTAAACAAATCATGTTAACTACTACTATTGAACACCAAATGAGTCCATCCAACTTATTATGTGATTTGTTAAGCACATTTGTACTCCTGAACTTACCATAACTCCTGAACTTGCCATAACAAAGGGGTTGAATACTTATTGACTAAAGATATTTCAGCTTTAAATGTTTTATTATTTAAAAAAATTCCACTTTGACATTATGGGGTATTGTGTGTAGATCAGTGACACAAAATCAAAATTTTATCAATTTTAAAATTCAGGCTGTAACACAATAACATGTGAAATAAGTCAAGGCGTATAAATGCTTTCTGAAGGCATTGTACCGATAACTAACGGTACAAAAGGAAATACCGTACAGGGTACCACCCCAGTTACAGTTTTGACTTAAATCGTCTGGAAAGTCTATGGAAAAACTTGAAAATGGCTGTCTAAAAATGATCAACAACCTACTTGACAGAGCTTGAAGAATTTTTTAAACATTAATGTACAAATATGATAAAATCCAGGTGTGCAAAGCTCTTACAGACTTACCCAAAAAGGCTGTAATCGCTGCCAAAGGGTATTCTAACATGTATTGACCCAGGGGTGTGAATACTTATGTAAATTAGATATTTCTGTATTTAATTTTCAAAATATTTGCAAAAAGTTATAAAAACATTGTGTGTAGATGGTTGAGAAAAACTAATTTAATCCATTTTAACTTCAGGCTGTAACACAACAAAATGTGAAATAAGTCAAGGGGTATGAATGCTTTCTGAAGGCACTGTACCTATAACTAAAGGTACAAAGGAAGTACCGTACAGGGTACTACCCCTGTGACAGGCGTTTATAACCCTTTAGGAACAAAACGTTAAAAGAAAATTCTAAGAGTGTGCCACACTTTAAAACAATGACAACTCCACTGCATACACAGCCTGCATACACAGCCTGCATACACAGCCTCCACGATACACAGCCTCCACGATACACAGCCTCCACGATACACAGCCTAGCGCTTGACCCATGTGAGTGCCGTGCTCCAGCACATTGTCTCCTCGCTCTGTGGTCGAGGCATGATGACAGTACTCACGTCGGCATTTCTTGCAGCACGTGCCCACCACGTGCACGGGGAGAGAGTCCTCTGAGCAGTTGGCAGGGGGACAGAATATCCTGTGACACTCCACCACTCCATTCTGAAGAGACAAAAGATTACCCCAAAAAAACAAACAGATAGCATTACGGAGCTCGAACATCCCAGTGTGTGCCCGTGTCGGTGGCACTGCCGATAAGATGAGTGTAAAACAGACAGACAAAAAGATACTGCATTCAAAACTCATGTCCTTGTTTATCAGTCCTCATCTGTTATTTGTACAAATCACATAATCAAAGCCTCAAACTCTATCATAAAACCCGGACTCTATAATAGGTTCATAGCAGGAAGTAACAATGTACATATTGCCAAAGCTTATTTTAAATATTTACAATATAAAAATAAATAAAATGAGAATCAAAATTGTCAACGGGACAACAATAACCAAGGGTCAAAATAACCATACATTCAACAATAACAATAAGTATACAGTAGAGGACATGTGCAGGTTGATTGGTCTGTCAGACACTGTCCCTCAACTTATGGCAGGCAGCAATGTAGTGCGCTGCCAACCCACAGCTCTCTGCGTCCTCCCCCAACAGGACGGGTAGCCTATCCTCATCAGAGATGTCTTTGAAACCTTGAATAAGGGTTTCAAATTTGGGAAAATGACACTCTCTAATTGTTTTATATTTTTGACATTTTGCCAGGAAATGCAGCTCCGTCTCAGGTTCTGCTGTTGTGGAGTGGTTGCACAGCCTTTCCTCTACAGGGAGCCAGGTTTTGATCAGTAATCCTCTCTCTCTCTCTCTCTCTCTCTCTCTCTCTCTCTCTCTCTCTCTCTCTCTCTCTCTCTCTCTCTCTCTCTCTCTCTCTCTCTCTCTCTCTCTCTCTCTCTCTCTCTCTCTCTCTCTCTCTCTCTCTCTCTCTCTCTCTCTCTCTCTCAGGAATATACTAGACTGTAATTAAGCAATGATAGTGATACTCATTAACAGCAATTATAACAAATTATAAAAAGGAAAGGCAAATATGAATAATCACACCATACTTCTCACTGTCTGTCCCTCCGGTTGTGGCAGGAGGCCACACATTTGGCTGCTAATACAAAACATTTAGTTTTTTCACCAAGTATGTATTTAAGTTTGTGTTCATCATTTAAGTTATCTAATTCTTCATATTGTTGTATAATTTTGGGAAATACAAAATTAATATTGTCAAGATATGTGTTGCTGGCACGTCACAATTGCTCCCTCTCCAGCCTCTAGGTCACCAGGCTGCTCGTTAAGGTGCACACCTGTCACCAGCGTTATGCTCATTAGCGCAATATGACACTCACCTGGACTCCATCACCTCCTTGATTACCTGCCCTATATATGTCACTCCCCTGGGTTCCTTCCCCGGGCGTCATTGTTTCTGTTTCTGGTTCGTGTTACTTGTTTTGGATTATGTTGTGTTTTTTCATTAAAACACTCACTCCCTGAACTTGCTTCCCGACTCTCAGCGCACGTCGTTACAGGGGCAGAATGAGCACAGCCTGTCCTCTCTGGGCAGCCAGGTTTGCCTGGGTCTCTATGGCCAGGCTGTGCTCACTGAGTCTGAACATAGTTAGTGTTTTCCTCAGTTTTCAATCCATTACAGTGGTCAGATAGTCTGTCACCGTGTACAGAATTGAAGTTTACTTAGATTTCTAGTGGTTTCTCCAATAGGTGATACATTTTTCATTTTGCAATGTGATCATTTGGTTAGGTCAGATTTTCTGAGTGCTGTCCTGAGGCTTTGTTTGGTTGGACCACCTGCTGAGGGGACTCTTCTCTATGGTCACCTCTTGGCAGTTGAGGGCTTTGTATGTGGTGGTCACTTGTTATAAAGACCGCCAACAGCCTTTTGGGGATTCACCTGGACCAAACACATTCGCCCACCTCGTCAATTATACCCCTTCCAGGGAAGAGGCATGGAACACTTTAACACAAATGTTGTACAGGGCCTTCTTTCCCACCTCATTGAACACCCCCAGTTCAAGGGTATCGAATGAAAGCAGCATCCCCACGTCCTCCTCGAATGACCCTGTCGCAGCACTAACAATCAGTGCAGGAAACACAATCCAGAACCTCCTTCCACCGATCAGAATTGGAAATGTCAGTCACATATTGCATGAAGTACTGGCAAGGAATCACCAACCTCAGCGACGACCTTCCTCAGTAGGCGAGATGATCGGATCCCCGCTCTTTCTCCCGGCTCCTCCAACGATCTGCTCCTGCTCCGCATCAGATGACCCAGCTTGGTGCACCCCACGCCTAACAGGCATGAACGCAGGCTGGCTGAACCCAGAGCACGGGACTGGATGGCAGTGTTGTAAAAAACAGGCTCTTCAAAAAGCCACATCCCTGGTGGCGCGCCGGCCTTACGGGACTTGACAAGAACTCTCCAAGCCTGCATAACAGACTCATAAAATGGAGTCGGGCCAGACAAATCACCCCCCTCCAGCTTTAAGAGGAAAGGGTGCTTGTCTAAGCCCAAACAGCCCACTCTCTTCATCAATGTGTTGGCTGTGTCGACCCAGCTAGAACCGTCAATGTACAACAGTCTCTGGGCTGCTTGAAGCCGGAAAGCCATGATCCTGGAAGAAATGTCCACCAGGCCTTGCCCACCCTCGTGCAGTGGCAGGTACAGGGCTGCAGCTCTAATCCAGTGTTGTCCAGACCAGAAGAAATTGACAAGGGTCCTCTGAAGCTCCCCGGTGGCTGTAACATCATTAGTCTGCCACAGGGTAGAGGCAGCAAGATTATTAGCTACCAGTACCCTTCCCCTATAAGACAGCTGGGGTAGCACCCATTTCCACCTTGACAGTCTGGCGCACCCTTTCTCCACCACACCCTCCCAGTTCTTTTTCTGAAATACATCAGAGCTTAGAAAAAAAACAAAAAGTCTTCATCCCATCTCTGCCCCACTGAAGCCCCCCTGGTAACCATGGAGCGGACCCCGTCTGAAGCTGACCTGCCCGATTCACTCTTTTCCCAATTGATTCTAGCTGAGGAGGCCCCCTCACACACCTTTAAAGCGTTTGAGAGAACCTTAACATCCTCAGCCCATGTAATAAAAACTGTCACGTCATCTGCATACGCAGACAGTGCTATCATGGGACCCTTCAATACTCCTGGCACAGAGAAACCAGTAAGCCTTGCTCTTAAAAAACAAAGCATTGGTTCAATTGCCAGACAATATAACTGTCCTGAAATTGGGCATCCCTGCCTGATGCCCCTTTGGACAGGGATGGGGCAACTCAAACCACCCCCACCTTCACCATACATGAGGCCCCAGCATACAGTAAACTCATCCAAGACAAAAAAACATCCCCAAACCCAAAGACTTTCATTGTTTTAAACAAGTACTGGTGGTCCACACGATCAAAAGCCTTCTCCTGATCCAAAGAAAGTAAACCCACATTCACATCAGACAGTTTACAAATGTCTAAAACATCTCTTATTAGAAACAAGTTATCAACAATAGAGCAATCAGGTACACAGTAAAACTTGTCCTTGTGGACCAACAGCCCAAGATACTCTTTCAACCTGTTTGAAAGACATTGAGATACAATTTTATATTCTTCGCACAGCAATGCAACAGGTCGCCAATTTTTTTACAAGAGCCAAATACGCCTTTTTTGGCAACAATAAAAGCACCGCACGTTGACAGGATACAGGTAGAGAACCCTCATGAAAAGATTCACAAACCACTTCATAAAAATCCTCCCCAATAGACCCTTTAAAAGTGCTTATAAAACTACGATGGTAATAATCGATGCCAGGGGCTCGGTCTGTTGAGAGCTGCATAACTGCTGTGGACAGCACCTGCAGAGTCATGTCACAGTCCAAAGCAACTCTCTGCTCAGGGCCCAATTGAGGAAGTCCACGTAACAACTGTTCAGTACACAGAGAATCACAATACTCCGCCTTATAGAGGGCAGAGTAGAAATCCACTGCATGTTGGCGCATTTCACTGTCATCCGTGGTCACCTTCCCATCAGGGAGACGAAGGCAGACCATCTGTTAACGTTGCAATGTCGACTGTCCTAGGTTTAAAAAAAAAAACGCTAGGCGCATCCATATCCTTGAGGGTAGCAAAACGAGACCTAATCAAATATTCACTCTTTCATGTAGAAACGACCTCAGTTCATGTCTCTTGTCCTGTAAGTTCATAACTAGTCCAGGGTCATTCTGAGTGAGCAACTTAAATTCAATAGATTTGATGTCCTGTTCAAGGGCCCTGATAGTCTCTTTAACTTCAATATGAAACAGGGCAGTATACTGTTGACAAAACAATCATATTTGGGCCTTCCCAACATCCCACCATTGTCTCAAGGACTCAAAATTCCGTTTTGTAACCCTCCATTTTTCACAAAACAACAAAAACCTTTCACAAAACATGACATCATGTAACAACTTGTAACGGTCCTGACCTGTTTTATGTTGTTTTTGTATGTGTTTTAGGTCAGGGCATGTGTTTTGGGTGGGCAGTCTATGTTATCTGTTTCTATGTTGGTTTTGGTTGCCTGGTATGGCTCTTAATTAGAGGCAGGTGTTTTGCGTTCTCCTCTAATTAAGAGTCATATTTAGGTAGGGTGTTCTCACTGTTTGTTTGTGGGTGATTGTCTCCTGTTTCTGTGTCAATGTTACACCATACGGGATTGTTTCGGTTTGTTCGTGCGTTTATGTAGTCTGTTCCTGTGTCGGCGTGCTTCGTGTATTTGTAAGTTCGTTTGTTCAGGTCTGTCTACATCGTTTTGTTATTTTGTTAGTTATATCAAGTATAGTTCGTTTTCGTCTTAGTTTGGTCTGTTTTGTTTATTTAATAAATAATCATGTATTCACAACCCGCTGCGCCTTGGTTCCCTCAATACTCCTCCTTTTCCGAAGATGGAGAGGAGGAGGATCGCCGTTACACAACTTATCTTTAAAATACCAGTAAGGTGATGACCTTCGTGGACAGGACAAGTGAATATCAACAGTAACAATATGGTGATCAGAGAAACCCTCAGGAGCAATATCACACATTCCAACCCTACTACAGGATTGCTTAGATACATACAACCTGTCTAACCTTGCTGCACTGACACAACCTTCATTAACTTTTAGCCATGTGTACTGCCTACGTTTTTAATTCCTTACTCTCCACACATCAGAAAGCTCAAACTCAGTAATAAACCAGACAGACAAGTTGCTGACCGCAGGTGAGGTTCTTCAGCAGTGCGATCAACAGTAAAATCCACTGTAGTCCCCCCCTAAAACCATACACCTCTCTTGGTCACACTGTCTTAAGGTTTCCTTTATTTTATCAAATACAGCAATACGCCCTGTACCCTCATTAGGAGCATAAACATTTAAAAAAAACATAAAACCCATAACATCCGCCTTGACCAATAAAACCCAACCCTTGACAATCTGTGTTGTAGATACCGCAGTCACCCCTAAGCCTGAGGAAAACAAGAATGCCACCCCAGCACTGAAATTAGTACCATGACTGAGTATATGCTGCCCCTCCCACCACATACCCCAGTCTAGCTCCTTGGCCTCATCACTATGTGTCTCCTGTAGAAAAACTACATTAAGCCTCTTCTGTTTTATTACTTCTAATACCAAAGCCCTCTTATTCCTGTCCCTTCCCCCATTAATATTGAGAGAACCTACCATTAGTACCTTCATATGGAAAAGCAGAAGAAACCACAGGGAATCCAAACAGAAAAAAGACACCCCATGAGGCATGATCAGCATCATTGTTTTAATTTTCTCTTAATCTGACCATGTTTCCAACTACCTTTTGCTGCTGTGACAGCAGTAACACATTTCCTCAATTGAAAACGCTTCTTCTCACTCAACTGGTCTAACCCCACCGTCTCCTGTAACATCACGGCTGACCTCACAAACTTATCAACATCAACAAAGTCTGCCAATTTGACAGATTTCCCAAAAGTCTGATCCAGGAACCCATTTACCTCCTTTAGATTGTAAAATAAGTCGTCACCAGCTGCTATCTTATCAATAGAGATATGCATATCCTTCTCCTGCTCCTCCTCAACTGAGGCCACAGACCCCTGACTCCCTTCTACCACATCCCTCTCAACACTCCCCACTTGCACCCCATCACTCGTACCAGGCATCTCCTCCCCTGCCTGGGAGACTAGCCCCACCTGAACCCCCTCCTGTACCCCATTACTCATAGTGGGCATCTCCACTACCTGGGAGATTAGCACCACATGAACCCCCCCCCCTGTACCCTAGCACTCGTACTGGGCACCTCCTCACCAGTCTGAGGAAATGGCTCTTAAGATCCATCCTTACCTTCTACAACAATAGTTTTCTGCAGCATAATATTCTCCTCTGGTACAAGTTGCAACTCTGTGACCTCAACACAGACAACTTGTTCCTCAGTAACAGGTGCTTGTGGCTGCTCAACCACTGTCGGCCCACCTCTCCCTACATCAGTGGGCCCAGGCGTTCGAGGACCACCTGCGATCCTCCCTCTCCCTTCTCCCTTTTCCGGCAAGGATGTCACTTATGGCCAACATCACCACACTCAAAACACAGTTGAAAAAGCGGCGTAACTTGAATAAACATTCCTTTAAAAAGTAGGCGCTCTTGTTTAAGAAAAAACACCACCGCTTTATTCATCCGTGACGCATAAGCAAAATTCTCATATGCTGCCTTCTCTCCTATGGCAACCAGAAACTCCTCCACAGTGACAGTAGCTTCAGTAACACACCTAAAACCGTGCCGAAGTGACAGGGATGGCGTCCCCATGTGGGTTGAAAAACAATATACTTAATTCTACCACAACTAAATTAAAAAAAATGAGAGCGAGAGGGAGAGAGCGAGCGCGAGAGAGAGAGCGAGAGAGCCTGTGCTCCATATTAGGTTATATCCTATTTTAGTATATTACATTGTCTAATTATAGCATATTGAAACCTATTACATTGTCCTTGTTGTGGACACAATTAAGCCCATTAGCTTTGGGAGGAATTAGAGAAAGAATAATATTATTTTTTGGGGTCTTCCTTTGACACCGCCCAATATATACACGACCGGTCAAAAGTTTTAGAACACCTACTCATTCAATGTTTTTTTTTTTTTTTACTGTTTTCTACATTGTAGAATAATAGTGAACACATCAAAACTATGAAAAAGCACATATGGAATCATGTAGTAACCAAAAAAGTGTTCAACAAATCTAAATATATTTTATATTTGAGATTCTTCAAATAGCCACCCTTTGCCTTGATGACAGCTTTGCACACTCTTGGAATTTTCTCAACCAGCTTCAGGTAGTCACTTGGAATGCATTTCAATTAACAGGTGTGCCTTAAGTTAATTTATGGAATTCTTTCCTTCTTAATGCGTTGGAGCTATTCAGGTGGGCTGTGACAAGGAAGGGGGGGGGGGGGGTAGCCCTATTTGGTAAAATACCAAGTCCATATTATGGCAAGAACAGCTCAAATAAGCAAAGAGAAATGACAGTCCATCATTACTTTATGACAGGAAGGTCAGTCAATATGGAACATTTCAAGTTTCTTCAAGTGCAGACGCAAAAACCATCAAGCACTATGATGAAACTGGCTCTCATGAGGACCACCACAATAATGGAAGACCCAGAGTTACCTCTGCTGCAGATGGTAAGTTCATTAGAGTTACCAGCCTCAGAAATTGCAGCCCAAATAAATGCTTCACTGAGTTGAAGTAATATACACATCTCAACATCAACTGTTCAGAGGAGAATGTGTTAATCAGGCCTTCATGGTTGAAATGCTGCAGAAAAAACACTACTAAAGGACACAAATAAGAAGAAGAGACTTGCTTGGGCCAAGAAACATGAGCAATGGACATTAGAATGGTGGAAATATGTCCTTTGGTCCGAAGTCCAAATTTGAGATGTTTTGTTCCAACCGCCGTGTCTTTGTGAGAAGCTGTGTGGGTGAACGGATGATCTCCGCATGTGTATTTCCACACTGTACAGCATGGAGGAGGAGGGTGTGGGGGTGCTTTGCTGGTGACACTGTCTGTGATTTATTTAGAATTCAAGGCACACTTAAACAGCATGGCTAGCGTGGCAAAGAAATCACACAGAATTAGAAAACATAAAAGCATAAAAGTATCAATCATTCAGACTAACTAAGAGAGAGGATGGGATTAAACAAATCAGTTATGATGGTTCACCATCTGCGGTCCAGTTCATGTTTCGGATCTTTTAAAGAATTGTCATTCTGCAGCTATACGCAATCCCATCTGGTTTGGGCTATCATTTGTTTTTCAACAAGACAATGGCCCAACACACCTCCAGGCTGTGTAAGGGCTATATTACCAAGAAGGACAGTGATGTAGTGCAACATCAGATGACCTGGACTCTACAATCCCCCAACCTCAACTAAATTGAGATGGTTTGGGATGAGTTGGACCGGAAAATCAGACGACAAGTGCTCAGCATATGTGGGAACTCCTTCAAGACTGTTGGAAAAGCATTACAGGTGAAGCTGGTTAAGGGATTGCCAAGAGTGTGCAAAGCTGTCATCAAGGCAAAGGGTGGCTATTTTAAAAATCTAAAATATACAAATATTTTTTGGTTACTTTGAAGAATATCAAATATAAATGATATTATTTTATTTATATTATACACTTTTTTTGGTTACTACATGATTCCATAGTTTTGATGACTTCACTATTATTATACAATGTAGAAAACGTAAAAAAATATAGAAAACCCCTTAATTGAGTAGGTGTTATAACTTTTGACAGGTAGTGTAGATCCTGGATGTCAGGAAGCTTGGTACTGAGCCGCACACACTACACTATGTAGCGCCTTACGGTCAGATGCCGAGCAGTTGCCATACCAGGTGGGGATGCAACCGGTCAGGATGCTCTCAATGGTGCAGCTGTTGAACTTTGAGGATCTGGCCAAATATTGTCAGTCTCCTGAGGGGGAAAATGTGTTGTCATACCCTCTTCACAACTGTCTCGGTGTGTCTGGACCATGAAAGTTCGTAGGTGATGTGGACACCAAGGAACTAGAAACTCTCGACCCGCACCACTTCAGCCCTGCCGATGTGAATGGGGGCCTGTTGTCTTGCTCACATTGAGGGAGAGGTTTTTGTCCTGGCACCACACTGTCAGGTCTCTGACCTCCTCCCTATAAGCTTCGTTGTTAGTGATCAGGACTACCACTCTTGTGTCGTCAGCAAACTTCATGATGCTGTCAGAGTCATGCTTGGACACGCAGTCATGGGTGAACAGGGAGCACAGGAGGGGACTAAGCACCCACCCCTGAGGGGTCCCAGTGTTGAGGATCAGCTTGGCAGATGTGTTGTTGCCTACCCTTAGCACTAGGGGGTGGCCCGTCAGGAAGTCCAGGATCCAGTTGCAGAGGGAGGTGCCCAGTCCCAGGGTCCTTAGCTTAGTGATGAGCTTTGCGGGCACTATGGTGTTGAACACTGACCTTTAATCAATGAACAGCATTCTCAAATAGGTGTTCCTTTTCCCCAGGTGGGAAAGGGCAGTGTGGAGTGCATCATCTGTGGATCTGTTGGGGCGATATGCGAATTGGAGTTAGTCTAGCGTTTCCAGGATGATGTGAGCCATGACCAGCCTTTCAAAGCACTTCATGGCTACCAACGTGAGTGCTACGGGGCGGTAATCATTTAGGCTGGTTACCATTGCATTCTTGTTTGAAACATGTAGGTATTACAGACTCGGTCAGGGAGAGATTGAAAATGTCAGTGAAGAGACTTGACAGTTGGTCAGCGCATGCTTTGAGTACATGTCCTGGTAATCCATCTGTCCCCGCGGCTTTGTGAATGTTTACCTGGTTAAAGGTCTTCCTCACATCGGCAATGGAGAGCGTGATCACACAATTGTCCGGAAAAGCTGATGCTCTCATGCATGCTTCAGTGTTCCTTGCCTCGAAGCGAGCATAAAAGTCAACTATCCTCGTCTGGTAGACACCGTGCGATACTGGGCAGCTCGTGTCTGGGTTTCCCTTTGTAGTCTATAATAGTTTTACAATCCTGCCCCATCCGACGAGCGTCAAAGCTGGTGTAGTAGGATTCAATCTTAGTCCTGTATTGACACTTTGCCTGTTTGATGGGTCATCTGAGGGCATAGCGGGATTTCTTATAAGCATCCGGATTAGTGTCCTTGAAAGCGGCAGCTCTAGCCTTTAGCTCGGTTCGGTTGTTACCTGTAATCCATGGCTTCTTGTTGGGAAATGTACATATGGTCATTGTTGGGACGACGTCGTCGATGTACTTATTGATGAAGCCGGTAACTGAGGTGGTATACTACTCAATGCCATTGGATGAATCCCGGTGCATATTCCAGTCTGTGCTAGCAAAACAGTCCTGTAGCGTAGCATCCGCGTCATCTGTCCACTTCCGTGTTGATCAAATGACTGGCACTTCCTGCTTTCATTTTTTCTTGTAAGCAGGAATCAGGATAGAATTATGGTCAGATTTTCCAAATGGAGGGCATGGGAGAGCTTTGTATGCATCTCTGTGTGTGGAGTCAAGGTGGTTTAGAGTGTTTTCCCCCCTTGGTTGCACATGTGACATGCTGGTAGAAATTAGGTAAAACTGATTTAAGTTTGCCTGCATTGAAGTCCCCGGCCACTAGGAGCGCCGCTTCTGGATGAGCATTTACTTGTTTGCTTATGGCCTTATACAGCTCGTTGAGTGCGGCCTTAGTTCCAGCATCGGTTTGTGGTGGTAAATAGACGGCTACAAATAATATAGATGAGAACTCTCTTGGCAGATAGTGTGATCTACAGCTTATCATGAGCTATTCTACCTCAGGCGAGCAATACCTCAAGACTTATTTAATATTAGACATCGCACCCCAGCAGTTATTGGCAAATAGACACACACCCCCGCCCCTCATCTTGCCAGACGTAGCTGCTCTGTCCTGCCGATGCATTGAGAAGCCAGCCAGCTCTATATCCTTTGCGTCAGACTCATTAAATAAAAAAATATTGTCCAGTTCGAGGTGAGTAATCGCTGTTCTGATATCCAGAAGCTCTTTTCGGTCATAAGACATGGTAGCATCAACATTATGTACAAAATAAGTTACAAACAATGCGACATAACAAACCAAATAGCACAGTTGGTAAAACGGCAGCCATCCTCGCCGGCGCCATTCTATCTTTTATATT
Source organism: Salvelinus fontinalis (assembly GCF_029448725.1). Taxonomy (NCBI): domain Eukaryota; kingdom Metazoa; phylum Chordata; class Actinopteri; order Salmoniformes; family Salmonidae; genus Salvelinus; species Salvelinus fontinalis. The sequence continues at coordinate 6,466,786 of NC_074699.1, forward strand.
GGTATTTATTGTTTATTGCCCCTCCATTATTTGTATGTTTTTTATCTTGTTAATTGAACTGACTTGAATATCCCAAAAACACACCAATTGACTAGCGTGAGGGGAAAGTATTGACTTTTGTGAGGAGAAAGATATAAAAGTCATTGTATCTTTGTGATAGGGTGGGATACCCACCATGCAGACGCAGTTCCTGCAGTTCTCTGGCTCCACCCACAGCTCTTTGTCTCTGTAGTCCACACCGTTGGCACTGCACGTCCTGTCACAGCGGCAGCCCTCCAGCTGGGTCAGCCTGGAATCTGCGTAGTTCAGCTGGAGACTCACACACAAGCACACACAAACGCACACAAACACAGATACATACACATCATCATCCATTTCAATATTGCAGCACTATAGTCCTCTTCAACCAGCAAGAAGAGCAAGACGACAAAAAATGCAAAAACAACTGGCTACACATAGAAATGCACATTGGTCTGTGTTTAGCCCCCGGTGTTTCAGAATTAAATCCATTATTCATTTCTAGTTGTCCTTCCTTTATTATACACTCTACAAAATTCTGGGATGTTTGGATGACCCAATTGCTGGGTTGCAGCCATTATGTCACTACATGTATCAGTTACCTGATGTGGAATAGAGTCCCATGTAGTCATGGCTGTATGTAGTACAGTCCGCATGTATTTTGGGGTATGCATGGGTGTCCGAGCTGTGTGCTAGTAGTTTAAACAGACAGCTCGGTGCATTCAGTTTGTCAACACTTCTTACAAAAACAAGTATTGATGATGACAATCTCTCTTCCACTTTGAGCCATGAGAGATTGACATACGTATTATTAATGTTAGCTCTCCGTGTACACATTTGGGCTAGCCGTGCTGCCCTGTTCTGAGCCAATTGTAATGTTCCTAAGTCCCTGTTAGTGGCACCTGACCACACGACTGAACAGTAGTCCAGGTGCGGCAAAACTAGGGCCTATAGGACCTGCCTTGTTAATAGTGTTGTTAAGAAGGCAGAGCAGCGCTTTATTATGGACAGACTTCTCCCCATCTTAGCTACTGTAGTATCAACATGCTTTGACCATGACAGTTTACAATCCAGGGTCACTCCAAGCAGTTTAGTCACTTGCTAAATTTCCACATTATTCATTACAAAACATAGTTGAGGTTTAGGTATTTTAGGGATTCCCAAATATAATGATTTTAGTTTTGGAAATATTTAGGACTAACTTATTCCTTGCCACCCACTCTGAAACTAACTGCAGCTCTTTTTAAAGTGTTGCAGTCATTTCAGTCGCTATAGTAGCGAACATGTATAGTGTTGAGTCATCAGCATACATAGACACATAGATTTTGCTCAAATCCAGTGGCATGTCATTAGTAAAGATTGAACAAAGCAAGGGGCCTTGACAGCTACCCTTGGGGAAATATTGATTATACCTTGAATATGTTGGAGGCTTCCATTAAAGAACACTCTCTGCTTTCTGTTAAACATGTAACTCTTTATTCACAATATAGCACAGGTGTAAAGTCATGACACATACATTTTTTCAGCCGCACTGAAGTCTAACAGAACAGCCCCCACAATCTTTTTATTATCAATTTCTCTCAGCAAATCATCAGTCATTTGTGTAAGTGCTGTGCTTGTTGAAAGTCCATCCCTATTAGGGTGCTGGAAGTCTGTTGTCCATTTGTTTACAGTAAAATAAGATTGTATCTAGTCAAACACTAAATGTACTAAGGGTTGGTAACAGGCTGTTTGGTCAGCTATTTGAGCCAGTAAAGGGGGCTTTACTGTTCTTGGGTAGTGGAAATACTTTTGCTTCCCTCCAGGCTTGACGGCACACACTTTCTGGTAGGCTTAGATTGAAGATATGGCAAATGGGAGTGGCGATATCGTCTGCTATTATCCACAGTAATTTTCCATCCAAGATGTCAGACCCCGGTGGCTTTTCATTGTTGATAGACAACACTAATTGTTCCACCTCTTCCACACTCACTTTCCTGAAATGAAAATTACATTGCTTGTCTTTCATAATTTGGTAAGTTATACTTGGTTTGTGTAGTGTCAGCATTTGTTGCTGGCATGTCATGCTTAAGTTTTCTAATCTTGTCAATGAAAAAATCAATAAAGTAGTTGGCAATGTCAGTGGATTGTATGATGAATGAGTCATCTGATTCAATGAGTGATGGAGCTGAGTTTGCCTTTTTGCCTAAATTTTTTTTTTTTTGTTTTACCTTTATTTAACTAGGCAAGTCAGTTAAGAACAAATTCTTATTTTCAATGACGGCCTAGGAACAGTGGGTTAACTGCCTGTTCAGGGGCAGAACGACAGATTTGTACCTTGTCAGCTCGGGGATTTGAACTTGCAACCTTCCGGTTACTAGTCCAACGCTCTAACCACTAGGCTACGCTTCATTTAAGGAGCTCCAAAGCTTTTTACTATCATTCTTTATATCATGTATCTTTGTTTCATAGAATAGTTCATTCTTCTTTTTATTAAGTTGAGTCACACAATTTCTCAATTTGCAGTACGGTTGTGCAGCAGAATTATTTGACATTCCTTTTGCCTCATCCCTCTCAACCATACCATTTTTTTTATTCCTCATCACTCCAAGGTGTCTGAACAGTTTTTATAGTCATTTTCTTCATGGGTAGATGCTTATTAGAAACTGGATCAAGCAATTTCATAAATGTGTCAAGTGCAGCGTCTGGTTGTTCCTCATTACACACCACAGACCAGAAAACATAGGAATCACTACAAAACTTGCTGTATGACCTATACACTTTGATTTCCCTAGATATGGCTACTATTTGTGATCACTAAATCCGATGGATTACTGCTTTATACAGCATTAGTAAAGACGTGGTAAATTCATGTTGATGATTTCACCGAGGTAGGTTGACTGATAGCTAGCTAGCTATATACAGTGGGGAGAACAAGTATTTGATAAACTGCCGATTTTGCAGGTTGTTCTCCCCACTGTACATGTCTAAACAAAAGGACTCCACTACGCAAGAAACCATTTCCCTTTACCGTTTACACCTTCCAATAATCTAGAAATAAATAAAAAATGTTGTTTATAAAGTTGCTTTTAGTTGCCTGGTTTGCTAGATTAACATATACTGAATTAATTTTAAAACAGATGGGTTTATTGGTGTTACAATGCACCAGATCTGCTATTTTGGACCCCAGGCTACTGATGTCATGCAGTTTCTTGTTTATACTTTTTCATTACAACAACAAAAATGTATGGAGTAGAAAGTATATCATTTTTTTCTCGAATGTGGAGGAGTAAAAGCAAAAGTTGTCAAAAATATAAATAGTAAAGTACATTTACCCCCCAAAAATGACTTAAGTAGTACATTAAAGTATTTTTACTGAAGTACTTTACACCACTGAGCACATTACCTCACATGTGAATCCTTAAAGATATGGGTGGGGCTTAAGAGGAAGTGAACGACAATGAATGGGTGTAGACAAAGAAGAGCTTTCCAGTAGGTGTACCCAAAACGTTCAAGGGCCATTTTCTAAAAAGTGGTGTTACAAGTTTATCAACTTCCAAAGCAGAATTACTTTCCCATGTGTTCCTCAACTGCAGTGAATGATATACAATCTGAGTCTCTACTTTTATCCAATGTAAAAAACATAATTTCAAATGTTGCTACATAAGATTGAATCGAGGTGGTCGGTCACAACTGTATTTAACATGAGATCCTCTCTAAGCTTTACAGGAATGTGGTTCTGAATGTAGACCGCAATACCGCCCCCCTATTGGCATTTTTGTTTGTTTCTGTAAATGTTATCACAATGTATTGCTACCACTTTATCATCAGTGGAACTATCTAAGTTAGTTTCAGAGATAGTCAGAGTATGAATGTCATCTGTTACTAGCACGTTTAAAAAAATGTATTTAACCTTTATTTAACTAGGCAAGTCAGTTAAGAACAAATTCTTATTTACAATGACGGCCTACCCCGGCCAAACCTGGACGACACTGGGCCAATTGTGCGCCGCCCTATGGGACTCCCAATCACGGCCGGATGTGATACAGCCTGGATTATTACGTTATTGATTTTGTGACCCTTGTTACTTAGGCTAATGTTAATGTGGGCTATTTATACCACTTTTTGGGATGCTTTACTGTTTTTAATGCTTTACTGGGTAGCTTATCAGAAATAGACATGCTAATTTCTTTTAAGTTTGAACTGATAGTGCAGGGTGAGCTGCATACGGTGGACTTTCTACTAGGGCACACCTCCTCAGTGCTAACAGTATAACTCTGGTTCATAGGCACATGATTATTGCATACAATAGCTGTAGGATCAACAGAGACATTCAGGGCAGTTAAAGGGACATAAACTAAAAGGATCCGCCCCATTTTTTTCTATTTTCGCCTAAAATGACATACCCAAATCTAACTGCCTGTAGCTCGGGCCCTGAAGCAAGGACATGCATTTCTTGGTACCATTTGAAAGGAAACACTTTGAAGTTTGTGAAAATGTCAAAGGAATGTAGGAGAATATAACACATTAGATCTGGTAAAAGATACTACATAATCTTTGAAAAGCAAGAGAAAATCCATAATGTATTATTCCAGCCCAGGTGCAATTTAGATTGTGTCCACTAGATGGCAGCAGTGCATGTACAACGTTTTTGACTGTTCCAATGAAGCAATGCATTTCTGTTCAAAATGTTGTATCAAGACTGCCCAAATGTGCCTAATTTGTTTATTATTCACTTTTCATATTCAAAACTGTGCACTCTCCTCAAACAATATAGCGTGGTATCCTTTCACTGTAATAGCTACTGTAAATTGGGCAGTGCAGTTAGATTAACAAGCATTTAAGCTTTCTGCCAATATCCGATATGTCTTTGTCCTGGGAAATGTTCTTGTTACTTACAACCTCATGCAAATCGCATTAGCCTAAATTAGCTCAACCAACGCAGGGGACCCACCAATCCTGAAGAAGTTAAGTTACTTACATTGTATCTTCCAACGCCCCTGGGATAATGTACATTTGCTGCAGCATTATGACAACTAAGTGACCTACTGGTAGGGATTAACTGAGCTGGTCTTGGTCATTGATGTCATTGTCTCAACGCAGACGTGAAATGCGTGGATAGAGTCTAGGGGGCAAAAATATGGATGGACTCCGTCATTCTTGTAGAGGATTTTCTGTTCCAGAAGGTGTCAAAGTTATCTATAAAAGTGAATCCAACAGAGCTACAGTAATCTTTTAGCCAGGTGTATAATGCCAGTATCCTGCTGAATCTTTCACACCCGCAGCCTAACAATGGTAAATAATAATTGGCTGATTTTTGGAATCTTTCATTGGTAAAATCAGTTCTTTAAAATACATTTCCAGAAGTTCCGAGCTAGCCCTCCTAATGTTGTTTGACCCTACACGGACGACGACAGCATCAGTTCCCAGCATCTGTCGTAGAACGGTCGGAAGCAAGCCTTGTAATGTCCTGTACTCGTGCTCCAGGATAGCACATGGTTTTTGCCGAGGGAACAATGATGTTTATAACCATAGAACAGCCGATGACGACAGCTGGTGTAATGGCTGAGGAGATCCGGCCATTCTTTTGCCTTGAGTGTTTTCGCAAAACCCTTGAGGACCGAAGGGCGGTGGGGCCCGATGGACCCGAGCCGTTTGTAGAATCCATCGTGGATGATGAACGGGCAGGAGCCTCAGACAGCCTCACAGTCAGATGAAGGTGGGAGCTCTGAGGATCGCAGGTACCTCCGGATCCGATCTCAAATCTGAAGTCTGCAGGGAAGAAGGCGAAGCTGTTTCTGGTCTGTGTCTGGTCTAGGAGGCCCCCAATGCCAGAGGACGCTGTTCGACTTCCATATCTCCATGGCTGGTTGTTTGGATTGAGAACAGGAACATCCACCAAGTCATCCAGGAGCATCCTTCTAGCTCCATTCTCCAGGGAAGGGGGAGACCCCGTCAAGGAGGGATCCCTGCAGAGTACCGGCCAGTCGGCTGTGGAGAGACGACACGGCGTTGACACTTCCACATGGCCAGAGCGGGCATCCGTCTACTGGGGTAGAAGAGGAAGTAGGAAGGTGTGGATTCCCCAGTAGCTTGTGTAGGTTCACTACCTGTTTGCTAAGAGTAGCCAATTCATCTCCGAGATAGAATCACACGGCTATCAATAATGTCATGCCAAGGTAAAGCCACATCAATCACACAATTAATTGTAATTTTGTCAAATTTGAGCCATGAGCTTTGGATACAGGAGCTGTCAAAAAGCACATTATTTGAAAAACTATTTCAAAATAATATGGTGATGCTTAAAGGCCAAGTTCAGTATTTTGCAACTTGATGTTAGATATTTCCTCCATAGACTGAGGGGACTGCAGGGTGAGGAACTATCTAACATTACGTTTTCAAAATTTTGATCTTCCTGTTTTACGGGACCACTACAGGCTGGCTTCCACAGCACCATAGCACCAGCATCATAAGGGTACGATGGGACATACCAATAATTTATGTATTGGAAGACGTAATAAAATAGACTACACTTGCAGTATACTCAAGCCAAGATATGACAGGCTACAAGACTGTCAAAAAGTGTGTGTGTCATCCATTTCATGTCATCAACAGCACAAAACATGCATATAGGCTCTGACTAAGCTCATTTGCAACCCCTTCTATCTCTCTCTCACACACACACACACACACACACACACACACACACACACACACACACACACACACACACACACACACACACACACACACACACACACACACACACACACACACACACAGAGCCACTGCTAATTCATGCATGGAACTTCTATTCTCAGCTCACTCTCCCTGACACTGCATATTATACAGCTAGCCGGGCACCAAGAGGTTAGCAATTATTCATCCACCACCTCCATCACCCTCTTCCCTTTCATCACTCTATCCCACCCTCCCTCGTTCACAGCCACGAGGGGAGGAAAGTGCCATTTCTACACGCTGCGTTGCTGTGTAAGCAGGGAAGTCAGACTAAATACCACCCTATTCCCTATATAGTGCGCTACTTTTGACCAGAACCCTATGGGCCCTAGTCAAAATAGGGAATAGGGTGCCAATTGGAATATTGACAAAGTGAGAGCTTCGGGTCTATTATAATGAAGGAGGAGGAAGTTATTTACAGTGGGATGACTCCAAGCCTAGGTCTGGCTGGTGGGCTGTCCTTGCTTCACACACACACACACACACACACACACACACACACACACACACACACACACACACACACACACACATACATACATACATACATACATACATACATACATACATACATACATACATACATACATACATACATACATACATACGCATGCACATGCTTGAGTGTCGTGCTGAGAGGAACGTCATGTTCAGCCCCTGTTAGTGTCCCACAGGGCCGAGACGGCTGCCATTTAATGACACCACTGTGATCTCCGATCATACCTATCCTGTGTGCGTGTGTGTGTCTGTTGTATGACCTCTGATCATACCTACCTGCCCTTTGGAGAAGGAAGAGAGGGCTTTGATTCAAGGTTTTTGTGTGTGTGTGTGTGTGTGCGTGTGTGCGCGTGTGTGTGTGTGTGTGCGGGTGAGCGTGTTCATGTTCCCAGACTAAGGTCTCTCAGGTAGAATGTTGGGACATAAAGCCTCACACCACATCACTTATAAGGTCGCTTGTTTGAGGTTAAAGTTCAAAATGCTATTTTTTTGAATGAGTGGTCACTCTCACCTTCAGGGTCATCTTGGCCAGCAACTCCTGAAGGTCCATGATGCCTTGCACCAGGCTCAGGAAATCACTGCATGTCGGACAGGCTCAACAGGAGAAAAGGATGGACAAAGAAAGACAGGAGTGGGAGAGGGGATAAAAGAGTAAAGGACAAGAGAAAAGGAAGGAGGTAGAGAGAAGGCAAAATAAGAGAAAAAGAGAAAAGGTACATTTATACAAATTTTACTAAAACATTGTTGCTCAAAATATAAGAGGATAACCAAAGCTATAGAACATTGAGTGATCGAACTCATCTCCTTGCACTTCCTATCTTGCCACGTGGCTCTTTTCTCAGAGGATTGTTGGTCATTTTTTTTTGTCTTTTACACAATGTTTTATGCATGTTTGAAGAAAGAAAAGTTCACTTCTATAATAATATTAAGCAGCTTGTTGTCCTGTACCTAATAGAGCTGCATTGGCTTCTCGGGTGCGACGCGAGTCCTGGATCACACAAATATCGACGAGTGGAGTGACAGACTATGATTGCATGCCTTATTGATCAGCGACAGAGACAGTAGCATCGCCACAAGTGCACAACACAAGCCCTGCATCTTCATTTGTTTGACAATAAAAGGAGGGAGAGAGAGAGGGAGGGAGGTTTGAAAATGTAATTTAAATGACAAAGACAAAGGGAAAAGGTGTGTGTGTGCGTGCGTGCGTGTGTAGGTGTGAGAGAACGAGAAAGAGGGAGAGAGAGAACATAGATGGAGTTCCACTGGCTAATGATGAGGGATTAGTAAGAGTAACAGAGACTGGAGTATAGCTAACGAGACATTATTGGATGCCATCTCCACTTTCTCTCAGTACCTCTTCACTTTCCAGACAAAACGAAGAAGAGGACGGGAACATTTAGGACAAGGAACATGTTGGAATAACCCGTCCTGTGTCCTCAACAACAAGCTAATCATACTGAGCTTGTAATCATAAAGTACCTCTGAGTAAGAGTGCTGATCTAAGATCAGGTCTTCCCTGTCCATACAATTGTATTCATTACTATCTAAAAAGCTCAACTGATCCTAGAGTAGGACTCTTACTTTTATAAACACGTGCTCAGAGCTAAGGGTAATGACAGTTACTATACTTACTGCGATTAAGGTTGGGACATTGTGTGATGTAGCCGTTTGGAGCAAAAATTAGTTTGACATCCTGAATGGTACCCTGTGGGGAAGGTGAGAAAGAAAAATTGTGAGAAAGAGGGGGACAGAGAGAGAACGAGAGAGAGAGAAGAGATACACATAAAAATTATATATATATAAATACACACAAATATATAAAAAAGGGCTGATAGTGACTAATAAGAAACTGCATGGGTCTGGTGGTGACAGTTATATTTGATTACTTTAATATTTAATTCCAAGTCATCATCTCATCTCTATAGAGCTGCTGTCTGAGTAAATAAGGCATACTTCAAAGTAAATAAGGCATACTTTTATGACTGCTGAATACCAACTATCAATCATTTAGATCATGTATTTTCAGACTCTCGAAACAACTGCATTCAATCCCTCTCGTTCGATCTTCTCTGCTCCCGAGTGTTCACAGGCGATCAGTCTCCATGTCTGCTCCGCACAGAACGGACAAGTTTAAGCGGTTGTGCAATGGATTATGGTCATTGTAGTTAATTACCACATTATGTCCTACTACTCCTTACTACATCGCACAGTTCAAGCTTGATCTGATTTATCTCTACAGAAACTGCACATTGAGGTCACAGAAAAAAAACAGAATTAAATGAAATTCAAATAATTGAACCAGCTTTGGTCAATTATTTGTTTAAAAAACGAAAAATGGCAGAAATGTTGGTTAATCACTCAGCACTAGTGCATGTATTTATGTGTGTGTGCAGGGGCGGGCGGCGGTTCGTCTGTGTGTCAGTCACTGTGATGGTCCAATATGGTCTCAGAGCAATTCGTATTATTCTGCATATAAATACGAGACACTCCATTTATACTGAACAAAAATATAAACACAACATGCAACAATTACAATGATTTTACTGAGTTACAGTTCATAAAAGGAAATCAGTCAATTTAAATAAATGCATTAGGTTCTGACCTATGGAGTTCACATGACTGGGCAGGGGTGCAGCCATGGGTTGGCCTGGGAGGGCATAGGCCCACCCACTTGGGAGCAAGGCCCAGACAAACAGAACAAGTTTTTCCACACAAAAGGGCTTTATTACAGACAGAAATACTCCTGTAAATATAAAAAATATTTTAAAAATACTCCTGGCTTATCTCAGACAATCCCACAGGTGAAGAAGCCAGATGTGGAGGTCCTGGGCTGGCATGGTTACACGTGGTCTGCGGTTGTGAAGCCGGTTGGACGTACTGCCAAATTCTCTAACACAACGTTGGAGGAGGCTTATGGTAGAGAAATTAACATTCAATTCTCTGGCAAAAGCTCTGGCGGACATCCCTGCAGTCAGCATGCCAATTGCACGCTCCCTCAAAACTTCTGTGTTGTTGTCACGCCCTGGCCTTAGTATTATTGGTTTTCTTTATTATTTTAGTTAGGTCAGGGTGTGACATGGGGAATGTTTTTGTTTTGTTGGTTTTGGGTGTTGTTTATGGTAAAGGGGTTGTGTATAGTATATGGGTTTGTGTGGAGTACAGGTTTCTAGTATTGTCTATGTATGTTTAGTTGTCTAGGAGAGTCTATGGTTACCTGAATGAGTTCCCAATTAGAGACAGCTGATTTCGGTTGTCTCTGATTGGGAGCCTTATTTAGGGTAGCCATAGGCTCTCATTGGTTGTGGGTAATTGTCTATGTAGAACGTTTGTAGCCTGTATGTATGTGCACAACGTTTGTAGCTTCACGGTCGTTTTGTTATTTTGTTAAAGTGTTTCGTGTTTATTGTTTGTCATCTTTTAAAAATAAAAGAAGATGGCTTATTTTCCAACTGCTGCATTTTGGTCCGTCAATCCGCCACACGATCGTGACAGAATTACCCACCTTTAGGACCAAGCGGCATGACCAGCGGCAACAGGAGCAATACAAGGATTTATGGACATGGGAGGAAATTTTAGACCGGGAGGTACCAGGAGAATATAACCGCCCCAAAGCTGAGCTGGAGGCAGCGAAAGCAGAGAGGCGGCGATATGAGGAGCTAGCTCGGAGGCAGGAAAAGGAACCTACAAAGGATCTGGGTTACACTACGTGGGAGGAGATCGACAGGTGGGCGATCAACCCAGGGAGAGTGCCGGAGCCCGCCTGGGATTCTCTGGCGCAGTGCGAGGAGGGATACCGGCGAATGGAGGCAGCACGACGAAGCGGTAGGAAGCCTGTGGGAAAACCCAAAACATTTCTTTGGGGGGGGCTTAAAGGGAGAGTGGCGAAGTCAGGTAGGAAACCTGCGCCTACTCCCTGTAATTACCGTGGAGAGCGAGAGTACGGGCAGACACCGTGTTACGCAGTAGAGCGCACGGTGTCTCCTGTACGTGTGCATAGCCCGGTGCGGGTTATTCCACCTCCCCGCACTGGCAGGGCTAGATTGAGTATTGAGCCGGATGTCATGAAGCCGGCCCTACATATCTGGCCACCAGTGCGTCTCCTCGGGCCGGTTTACATGGCACCAGCCTTACGCATGGTGTCCCCGGTTCGCCTACATAGCCCGGTGCGGGTTATTCCACCTCTCCGCACTGGTCAGGCAACGGGGAGCATTCAACCAGGTAAGGTTGGTCAGGCTCACTGCTCAAGGGAGCCAATACGCCTGCACGGTCCGGTATTTCCGGCGCCACCTCCCCGCCCCAGTTCAGTGCCACCAGTGCCTACACCACGTAACAGGCTTCCAGTGTGTCTCCAGAGCCCTGTTCCTCCTCCACGCACTCGTCCTATGGTGCGTGTCTCCAGCCCGGTATCACCAATTCCGGCACCACGCACTAAGCCTTTTGTGCGTCTCCAGAGTCCTGTGCATCCTGTTGCTGCTCCCCGCATTAGCCCTGAGATGCGTGTCCCCAGTCCGGTACCACCAGTTCCGGCCCCACGCACTAGGCCTAATGTGCGTCCCCAGGGTCCAGTATGCCCTGTTCCTGCTCCCCGCACTAGCCCTGAGATGCGTGTCCCCAGCCCGGTGCCACCAGTCCCGGCACCACGCACCAGGCCTACAGTGCGCCTCAGCCGGCAGGAGTCTGCCGTCTGCACAGCGATGACTGAACTGCTCGTCTCCCCAGCGCCATCTGAGCCATCCGTCTCCCCAGCGCCATCTGAGCCATCTGTCTCCCCAGCGCCATCTGAGCCATCCGTCTGCAATGAGCCTGCAAAGCCGCCCGTCTGCCATGAGCCTGCAAAGCCGCCCGTCTGCCATGAGCCCACTGAGCCGTCCGCCAGACAGGAGCCGCTAGAGCCGCCAGCCAGACAGGAGCCGCTAGAGCCGTCCGACAGGATCTGCCAGAGCCGCCAACCAGACAGGATCTGCCAGAGCCGCCAACCAGACAGGATCTGCCAGAGCCGCCAACCAGACAGGATCTGCCAGAGCCGCCAACCAGACAGGATCTGCCAGATCAGTCAGCCAGCCATGAGCAGCCAGATCCGTCAGCTAGCCATGAGCAGCCAGATCCGTCAGCCAGCCATGGGCCATCCCTCAGTCCGGAGCTGCCATTCCTCAGTCCGGAGCTGCCCCTTACCCTGGTGCTGCCCCTTACCCTGGTACTGCCCCTGACCCTGGTACTGTCCCTGACCCTAGTACTGCCCCTGACCCTGGTACTGCCTCTTACCCTGGTACTGCCCCTTAGTCCGGAACTGCCCCTGAATGCAATGGGGTTAAGGTGGAGGGGGGTCGTTTGGAGGAAGCCTAGGAGGTGTTTAGGTACTGTGGTGACGTGGGGACCGCGACCAGAGCCGGAGCCGCCACCGTGGATGGAAGCCCACCCAGACCCTCCCCTAGACTGTGTATGGTGCGCCCGGAGTTTGCGCCTCAAGGGGGGGGTTATGTCACGCCCTGGCCTTAGTATTATTGGTTTTCTTTATTATTTTAGTTAGGTCAGGGTGTGACATGGGGAATGTTTTTGTTTTGTTGGTTTTGGGTGTTGTTTATGGTAAAGGGGTTGTGTATAGTATATGGGTTTGTGTGGAGTACAGGTTTCTAGTATTGTCTATGTATGTTTAGTTGTCTAGGAGAGTCTATGGTTACCTGAATGAGTTCCCAATTAGAGACAGCTGATTTCGGTTGTCTCTGATTGGGAGCCTTATTTAGGGTAGCCATAGGCTCTCATTGGTTGTGGGTAATTGTCTATGTAGAACGTTTGTAGCCTGTATGTATGTGCACAACGTTTGTAGCTTCACGGTCGTTTTGTTATTTTGTTAAAGTGTTTCGTGTTTATTGTTTGTCATCTTTTAAAAATAAAAGAAGATGGCTTATTTTCCAACTGCTGCATTTTGGTCCGTCAATCCGCCACACGATCGTGACAGTTGTTGTGTTGTGTGACAAAACTTCACATTTTAGAGTGGCCTTTTATTGTCCACACCACAAGGTGCACCTCTGTAATGATTATGTTGTTTAATCAGCTTCTTAAAATGCCACACCTGTCAGGTAGATGGATTATCTTGGCAAAATATAAATGCTCACTAACAGGGATGTAAGGACATTTGTGCACACAATTTGAGATAAATAAGCTATTTGTGCATCTGGAAAATTTCTGGCCTCTTATTTCAGCTCATGAATACTTTACATGTTGCTTTCATATTTTTGTTCAGCATAGTATGATACCTGTATGTTACGTTTCGTATGGTATGTATTAATTTGTGGATGTCCATCATCCATTTAGTATGATATTTTACGAATTCCAATTTCGAATTCGAATTCGAATTCCAAGTTACGAATTTTCAAAATGTATGATTTGCTACGAATTCCAATTTGTTGTGGCTAAGGTTAGCTAGGTGGGTAGGTGGCTAACGCTAACATTATATAGCTCTATGGGTTAGGGGTTAAGGTTAGGGTTAAAGTTAGAAGTTAGTTTAAATGGTTATGGTTAGGATTAGGGGAAGGGTTAGCAGAAATGCTAAGTCGTTGAAAAGTAGAAATTAAGTAGTTGCAAAGTTGTTAATTAGCTTAAATGCTGAAGTTGTCCATGATGAGATTCAAACTCGCAACCTTTGGGTTGCTAGTGTAACAGTTTAGCTTCCGTCCCTCTCCTCGCCCCAACCTGGGCTCAAACCAGGGACCCTCTGCACACATCAACAACAGTCACCCACGAAGCATCGTTACCCATTGCTCCACAGAGCAAGGGGAACAACTACTTCAAGGTCTCAGAGCAAGTGACGTCACCGATTGAAATGCAATTATCGCGCACCACCTCTAACTAGCTAGCCATTTCACATCGGTTACACTAGACGTTCACGTTATGCGCTCACCCATCCACCCCGGCCAACCACCCTCCCTATGTTTTTGCCTTAAGTAAAATGATATCTCATGTAAGCATAACAAACGTAACATATCATACACATTTGAGTATCTCGGATTTACGTTTACTATGTTATGTCTAGTCTATGAGACCAGTCTGGATGGTCAAACTAACCCAAAGCAGCATGCCAATTAAAACAAGGGGAAAATACCCAGCATAATAGAACAATTCAAGTCTGTTCATAGTGACAGAGAAGAGGACAGTCTATTTTTATATTGGGTCCGGAAGGCATTTTGTGAAACCCATAAAAACCCATTTAAATTCTATTTCTCAAGCCAAGTTTTGTGTATCTCTTTGTGTGTAACTGTATTGACAGTCTGAAATGGTCCACCCAAGAAGGCACAACAGCGCTTCTTTAACCTCAGGAGGCTGAAGATATTTGGCTTGGCCAAAACCCTCACAAACTTTTACAGATGCACAATTGAGAGCATCCTGTCGGGCTGTATCAATGCCTGGTACGGCAACTGCACAGCCAGCAAACGCAGGGCTCTCCAGAGGGTGGTATGGTCTGCCCAACACATCATCGGTGGCAAAATACCTGCCCTCCAGGACATCTACAACATCCGATGTCACAAGAAGGAAAAAAGATCATCAAGAACAACAACCATCCGAGTCACTGCCTGTTTACCACGCTATCATCCAGAGGGCGAGGTTAACTGCTTGTGAATAGTGGGGGGGGGCGCTGTTTTCACTTTGGAAAAAATCGTGCCCAAATTAAACAGCCTCCTACTCTGTTCTAGGTCATACAATATGCATATTATTATTACTATTGGATAGAAAACACTCTGCAGTTTCTAAAACTGTTTGAATTATATCTGTGAGTAAAACAGAACTCATTTGGCTTCCATACAGGAAGTGAAAAATCAGAAAACGAGGCTCTGTGTCAGGGCCTGCCTATTCAACTGGCTTTTATTTATCGATCTGTATGCACTTCATACGCCTTCCACTAGATGTCGACAGGCAGTAGAAGGTTGAATGGGGTGTCTAGCTTGATGTGAGGCCGAATAAGAGCTTTTGGAGTGGCAGGTCCGGTATTTTGTCAGTTTTTGACGGCGCGCGCGGGAACTCGACATTGTCTTCTGAAAAGCGTTCGGTATACACGGCGGATAGCTCTGATATTATTTGAAACATATGAGAAAAACATCATAAAGTAGAATTTTTCAACCGAGTTTGATCAGTTTATTCAACGTTTATTGGGAATTTTGGAAGTTTTCGTTCCATACATCAAGAGATGATGGACACGTGAGCTCGACATGGCTAGCCAAAGTTGCTAATTCGACAGAAGAAATGGACATTCTAAAACCAAACAACGATTTATTCTGGACCTAGGACTCCTTGCACAACATTCTGATGGAAGAACAGCAAAAGTAAGAAAACATTTATGATGTTATCTCGTATTTCTGTGTAATATGTTGACTCCAACACGGCGGAGAATAGGTGAGCACTGTCTCACAATAACGCATGCTGTATGTTGTGGTAAAGTTATTTTAAAAAATCTAACACAGCGGTTGCATTAATAATACTGACATATTTTGCATGTATTCTGTCCTATTCTACTGTATCTTAGTCTATGACATTGCTCATCCAGAAATGTATATATTATTAATTCCCTTCCTTTACTTTAGATTACGTGTATTGTTAGATATTACTTCACTTGCCACACCCTGATCTGTTTCACATTTCTTTGTGCTTGTCTCCACCCCCTCCAGGTGTCGCCCATCTTCCCCATTATCCCCAGTGTATTTATACCTGTGTTCTCTGTTTGTCTGTTGCCAGTTCATTTTGTTCATCAAGCCTAGCAGCGTTTTTCCCCTTGCACCTGTCTTTTTCTAGTCCCTGTTTTCCCGATTATTGACCTCTGCCTGCCCTGACCCCGAGACTGCCTGCTGTTCTGTGCTAAGAGCTAAGCTGTCCCCTGCCAAACGGCTATACAGGCATCACACAAAGAGTTGCCTGTATTGCGGGACTGCTGATCATTTCGTGGCCACCTGTCCATTGAAAGACCAGGCACACCGGTAGGAGCGAATACTCTGGTGAGCCAGACTGAGAACTTTTCCTCTAACCTTACTCACACCCCTTTTCCTGCCATCTTTCTGTGGGGAACCAGTCGAAATCTCTCCGGGTACTCATCAACTCTGGAGTCAATGAGACCTTTATGGACGCTACCCTGGCATCCAAGATGGGCATCCCCACTCACCCCCTCTCCATTCCCATTGACTTTAGAGTTCTGGATGGACGCTCTATAAGCCGGGTCACCCACAATACCACCCCCATCAACCTACATGTGTCAGGGAACCATAGCCAGGCAATCCAATTCCTGCTTATTAAGTCTCCTCAAGTTCCCGTGGTATTGGGATTATCTTGGCTTCAGCGACACAATCCCCTTATTGACTGGTCTGCTGGTGCCACCATGGGCAGGAGCCCGTTCTGCTACGCTCAATGTCTGAAGTCAGTGCAGCTTGCCCCGGGACGTCTTCTTGGGGGCTCGGAGGTTGCCCCGGACCTCGCCTCCATTACCGTGGAGTACCAGAACCTCCGGGAGGTGTTCAGTAAGGCCCGGGCCACTTCTTCTCCACTGCACTGACCCTATGACTGCGGGATCAACCTTCTCCCAGGCACCACCTTGCCCTGGGGATTACTGTACTCTCTGTCGGGTCCGGAGACCAAGGCCATGGAGATTTACATTGAGGACTCCCTAGCTGTAGGGTTCATCCATCCTTTTGCCTCCCACGCCGGCATAGGGTTCTTATTTGTGGAGAAGGACAAAACCCTGCGCCCCTGTATCGACTACTATGGCCTGAACGATATCATGGTGAAGCACCGCTACCCGTTACCACTCATCTCCTCTGCCTTCGATCCGTTCCAGGGGGCCACTGTGTTATCCAAGCTGGACCTATGGAACACCTACCACCTGGTGTGGATACGGGAATGGTACGAGTAGAAGACTGCCTTTAACAAGGCCAGTGGTCACTAAGTGTATCTGGTCATGGCATTTGGCCTTACCAATGCCCCTGCTGTGTTCCAGGCTCTGGTGAATGATGTTCTCTGCGACATGTTGAACCGGTTCATCTTTTTGTACCTCGACGACATCCTTGTTTTTTCCCGCTCCGCCAAGAACACGTAATTCACGTCCGACAGGTTCTCCAACGCCTCCTGGAGAACCAGATTTTTTTGAAAGCAGAGAAGTGCGAATCCCATTGCTCCACCATCCCCTTCCTGGGTTACATCATCGCTGCAGGAAGTGTACAGATGGATCCCAGAGAGGTGAGAGCGATGGTGGATTGAAACCAGCCTACATCCAGAGTGCAACTGCAACGTTTCCTGGGATTCGACAACTTTTATTGCCGCTTTATCCGGGGTTACAGCACCTTGGCTTCTCCCCTTTCTACACTCACCTCTCCCGAGATTCAATTCACGTACCCAGCTGCTGACCGAGCGTACCGGGATCTCAAACACCATTTCACCGCAGCTTCCATCTTTGTACCATCCTGACCCGTCCTGCCAATTCGTGGTGGAGGCCGATGCTTAGGATGTCGGAGTGTGGACTGTCCTTTCCCAGTGTTCTGCCCTGGACCTCAAGTTACATTCCAGCGCCTTCTTCTCCAATCGCCTCAACGCCATGGAGAGGAACTCCACATGGCTTTAGAAGCTTCTGATAGGCTAACTGATCATTTGAGTCAATTGTAGGTGTACCTGTTGATGTATTTCAAGGCCTACCTTTAAACTCAGTGCCTCTTTGCTTGACATCATGGGAAAATCTAAATAAATCAGCCAAGACCTCAGAAAATAAATTGTAGACCTCCACAAATGTCTGGTTCATCCTTGGGCGCAATTTCCAAACGCCTGAAGGTACCACGTTCATCTGTACAAACAATAGTATGCAAGTATAAACACCATGGGACCACGCAGCCGTCATACCGCTCAGCATGGAGACACGTTCTGTCTCTTAGAGACGAACGTACATTGGTGCGAAAACGTGCAAATCAATCCCAGAACAACAGCAAAGGAACTTGGGAAGATGCTGGAGGTAACAGGTGCAAAATAATCTATATCGGATGCGGTCTCCTGAACCCTCCTGTCTCAGCCTCCAGTATTTATGCTGCAGTAGTTTGTGTCGGGGGGCTAGGGTCAGTTTGTTATATCTGGAGTACTTCTCCTGTCTTATCCGGTGTCCTGTGTGAATTTAATTATGCTCTCTCTAATTCTCTCTTTCTCTCTTTCTTTCTCTCTCTTGGAGGACCTGAGCCCTAGTACCATGCCCCAGGACTACCTGGCATGATGACTCCTTGATTTCCCAAGTCCACCTGGCCGTGCTGCTGCTCCAGTTTCAACTGTTCTGCCTGCGGCTATGGAACACTGACCTGTTCACCGGACGTGCTACCTGTCCCAGACCTGCTGTTTTCAACTCTCTGGAGACCGCAGGAGCGGTAGAGATACTCTTAATGATCGGCTATGAAAAGCCAACTGACATTTACTCCTGAGGTGCTGACTTGCTGCACCCTCGACAACTACTGTGATTATTATTATTTGACCATGCTGGTCATTTATGAACATTTGAACATATTGGCCATGTTCTGTTATAATCTCCACCCGGCACAGCCAGAAGAGGACTGGCCACCCCTCATAGCCTGGTTCCTCTCTACGTTTCTTCCTAGGTTTTGGCCTTTCTAGGGAGTATTTCCTAGCCACCGTGCTTCTACACCTGCATTGCTTGCTGTTTGGGTTTTTAGGCTGGGTTTCTGTACAGCACTTTGAGATATCAGCTGATGTAAGAAGGGCTATATAAATACATTTGATTTGATATCCACAGCAAAACGAGTCCTATATCGACATAACCTGAAAGGCTGCTCAGCAAGGAAGAAGCCACTGCTCCTTAACAGCCATAAAAAAGTCAGACTACGGTTTGCAACTGCACATAGGGACAAAGATCGTACTTTTTGGAGAAATGTTCTCTGGTCTGATGAAACAAAAATAGAACTGTTTGGCCATAATGAACATCGTTGTGTTTGGAGGAAAAAGGGGGATGCTTGCAAGCCGAAGAACACCATCCCAACCGTGAAGCACGGGGGTGGCAGCATCATGTTGTGGGGGTGCTTTGCTGCAGGAGGGACTGGTGCACTTGACAAACTAGATGGCATCATGAGGGAAGAAATTTATGTGGATATATTGAAGCAATGTCTCAAGACATTTGTCAGGAAGTTAAAGCTTGGTCACAAATGGGTCTTCCAAATGGACTATGACCCCAAGCATACTTCCAAAGTTGTGGCAAAATGGTATAAGGACAACAAAGTCAAGGTATTGGAGTAGCCATCACAAAATCCCTAGAAAATGTGTGGGCGGAACTGAAAAAGCATGTGCGAGCAAGGAGGCCTTACTATCCTGACTCAGTTACCCCAGCTCTGTCAGGAGGAATGGGCCACAATTAACCCAATGTATAGTGGGAAGCTTGTGGACGGCTACCTGAAATGTTTGACCCAAGTTAAACAATTTAAAGGCAATGCTACCACATACTAATTGAGTGTATGTAAACTTCTGACCCACTGGAAATGTGATGAAAGAAATAAAAGCTGAAATAAATCATTCTCTCTGCTATTATTCTGACATTTCACATTCTTAAAATAAAGTGGTGATCCTAACTGACCTAAGACAGGACATTTTTACGTGTGTTAAATGTCGGGAATTGTGAAAAACCGAGTTTAAATGTATTTGGCTAAGGTGTATGTAAACTTCCGACTTCCGACTATGGGACAAATATAATTTGATTAGATGTAATGTAATGTAATTACAATGCATTCATTAAGCATGAATGAGAGCAACACCTGTGTCACTTTAGAGAAAGACCTCGGCAAGAGGAGAGATGAACAACAGAGTTGATCAAACGTGCCCACGCACACAAACACACTACCGGTCATGCTCAACTCTGGCTTTGCTGCTGGCACACACACAGAAACACACACACACACATGCCACAGCGAATAATCAGCAACATCAGTGATGAGTGTGGAATGGAAGTGAAAGTGTTTGGCCAGTGATGTGGCTGTCTGTCTTTTGGGAGTTTATGGGAGTCCTGACCATACATTGCCTCTATTGATCAGCAGGTAATACAGCCTGAAGCGAGAGAGGGAGAGGTGGAGGGGAAAGGGGAGGATGTATGTAAGAGAGAGCAAGAAATATAGAGAGAGGTGGTTGGGGGTTTGTACGGAAGAGAGCGAGAGGGAGAGAAAAGGAGAGCTAAAGGCCAGACAGTGACTCGACAACCAAGACACCTCAGGCAAAGGGGATATTCCCTCGCCAATGTGATGCGTCTATTTCAGTTAGCCCTATATATGTGGAGATTATTAGATCACAATGCCTCTTCGGAGCAATAGTGTAGCCCTACCGTAGACAACATGTGATTCATACAAGATGATTGATTTATGTAGAGTGGAGAAGTGAATGCAGTCCTTCTGGCAAATGATGAATGCAAAGTATCTCTCTGTGTGTGTGTGTGTGTATGTCTGTGTGCATCTGTGTTCATGCAAATATGTGTGTCCAACTCGCTGTCACGACTTCCGCCGAAGTCGGCCCTTCTCCTTGTTCGGGTGGTGTTCGCCGGTCGACGTCACCGGCTTTCTAGTCACCACCGATCCATTTTTCAGTTTCGTTTTGTCTGTATTACACACACCTGGTTTCAATTCCCCTATCATGTTCCCTATTTAACCCTCTGGTATTCATTTCTGTTCTGTCTGTGATTGTTTGTTTCGTTAGTGGTTGTTGTTAGTGCTTGTGTGTTTGAGTAAACGCCGTTGTTTTGCTCAACACCTGTGTCCTGCGCTTGACTCCACTACATCTCTGCACACAACCTTGACAGAATCATGGACCTGTTCAAATGTCAGCAGGTGCAGCCAGCCCTTCTCTCCTAGTAGAGGAGCAAGTGCAACAGCACGCGACCATGTTACACAGTCTAGGGACAGCCATGGATCGCGTGCTGCAAACAATGGACAGATGGGAGAGAGGAGGTCTCCCAGTCAATCATACCCCATCACCTCTGCCCGCACCTCAACCTACACCAATGTCCACCCCTCCATCGTCAGGACCCAGTGGGATTCGGCTCTCGCTCCCAGGAGCGTATGACGGAACAGCAGCCGGGTGCCAGGGGTTCCTACTACAGCTGGAGCTCTACCTGGCAGCTGTTCATCCGTCCCCTTCGGGACGCGAGAGGGTGGGCGCCCTCCTCTCCTGCCTGACTGGTAAAGCTCTGGAGTGGGCCAACGCCATCTGGGGAAGAGAAGGCCTAACTCTGGATGACTATGAGGACTTCTCTCGCCGCTTCCGGGCAGTCTTTGATCATCCACCTGAAGGGAGAGCGGCGGGAGAGCGTTTGTTCCATCTGAGACAGGGGATGAGGAGCGCTCAAGAATTCGCACTGCACTTCCGAACTCTGACAGCTGGATGGAATGAGCGGGCCCTGATCGATCACTACAGGTGTAGTTTACGAGAGGACGTTCGTAGGGAGCTAGCATGCAGGGACACCACTCTCAACATGGACCAGCTGGTGGATTTATCTATCCGGCTGGATAACCTTTTGGCCTCCCGTGGACGTCTAGATCGGGGTCCGCCCGTTCCATTACCCAGCACCTTAGATCCAACACCTATGGAGTTAGGAGGGAGACCGGAGGGGGGACCATTCCCTGCACCAACTGTGGCCGCAGAGGGCACACTGCTGGTCGATGCGGGGGTGTTTCTCCTGGAAGTCGAGGTAGCAGGCGGAGCACTGGTGGGTCATCCCATCCCAGAGCCCTCTGTTGCACACATGTGGTTACCCATAGAATTTCCTGAGTTTTCCCCGCATCCCCAGCATAAGGAGCTAGTAGATTCAGGTGCAGCTTGGAACTTTATTGACCGCTCTTTGGCACATAGATTAGGGATCCCTATTGTTCCTGTTGATGTCCCCTTCCCTGTACATGCCTTAGATAGTCGTCCTTTGGGGTCGGGGCTAGTTGGGGGGGTCACAGCGCCCATCGCTATGAGAACGCGGGGGGATCACGAGGAGAGAATTAGTCTCTTCCTGATTGACTCTCCTGCGTTTCCTGTTGTGTTGGGTCTTCCCTGGTTGGCCTCTCATGATCCGATTATTTCGTGGCAACAGGGGCTCTCAAGGGATGGTCCTGTCAGTGTTCAGGGAGGTGTGTAGGTGTTTCCTTAGGTGCCACTACGGTGGAAAGTCCAAACCAGGTTTCCACCATGCACATTCCCCCAGAATATGCCGATTTGGCACTGGCCTTCTGTAAAAAGAAGGCGACTCAATTACCACCCCATCGACCGGGGGATTGTGCGATAGATCTCTTGGTAGACGCTGCACTTCCCAGGAGTCACGTGTATCCTCTGTCACAGGAGGAGACGGTGGCTATGGAGACATATGTCACCGAATCTCTGGGACAGGGATACATTCGGCCTTCCATCTCACCTGTCTCCTCGAGTTTCTTTTTTGTGAAGAAGAAGGATGGAGGGTTGCGCCCGTGTATTGATTATCGAGGTTTAAATAAGATCACGGTAAAATACAGTTACTCGCTACCACTCATAGCCAGTATGACCGAGTCATTACACGGGGCACGCTTCTTCACAAAATTGGACCTCAGGAGCGCTTACAACCTGGAGCGTATCAAGGGGGGCGATGAGTGGAAGACAGCATTTAGCACCACTTCTGGGCATTATGAGTACCTCATCATGCCATACTGGTTAACCTGTTTGGGCTGCAGGGGCAGTATTGAGTAGCCAGATAAAAGGTTCCCATTTCAAACGGCCTCGTACTCAATTCTTGCTCGTAAAATATGCATATTATTATTACTATTGGATAGAAAACACTCTCTAGTTTCTAAAACCGTTTGAATTATATCTGTGAGTCAAACAGAACTCATTCTGCAGCAAACTTCCTGACAGGAAGTGGAAAGTCTGAAATTGAGGCTCTGTTCCAGGGGCTGCCTATTAAATCCCTTGTTATTTATTAGTTTAGATTCACTTCATACGTCTTCCACTAGATGTCGACAAGGAGTGAGAGAAGAAATGGACTGTGTAGCTTTATCTGGACTTGAATTACAGCTCATGGAATGACGTATCCTCCATTTCCTGTTTTCAGGAAGGTGCGAAGAGAGACATGGATTTGCCTTCTGTTTAGCTGCCGTTATGGACGACTAATATCGACTAATTTGATTTTATTTGATACATGTGACCATATCATCGTAAAGTATGTTTTTTCAATATAGTTTAATCAGATTATTGAAAATTTTTCGGGAGTTTTTGCCGTGTTCCGTTCTCTGACTTTGTTGACGATGGAGCGATTCGTGCCACTTGGCTAGTGCGCTTCCTAAATCGAGAGAGAAAGTGTCCGTTCTAAATCCAAACAACGACTGTTCTGGACAAAGGACCCCTTGTCCAAAATTCTGATGAAAGATCACCAAAAGTAAGAAACATTTTATGATGCTATTTCATATATCTGTCGTGCATGTGAACTAGTCGTCGGCGCCCAACGTTTGGGTACTCTAGCTATACCGAAGTGGATGTCGTAATGAAGTTATTTTTTAGAATTCTAACACTGCGATTTCATTAAGAACTAATGGATCTATCATTTCCTATACAACATGTATTTTTTCGTTATGTTTATGAACAGTCATTTGGTCTGAATATGTGTGTCAGAAAAAGTGTCAGAAAACAATCCGGATGTTGTGGGACAAAATAGCTACGTTAGCAGAATGTATATCCACTGATTTCAGATCTAAATATGCACTTTTCGAACAAAACATAAGTGTATGTATAACCTGATGTTATAGGACTGTCATCTCATGAAGAATATCAAGGTTAGTCAAAAATTATATATCTTTTGCTTGTTTGTTACGATCGCTAACCTTTTGCTACTGGGAAATGGCATGTCTTTCTGGCTATTGTGGTAAGCTAATATAACGCTATATTTTGTTTTCGCTGTAAAACACTTAATAAATCGGAAATATTGGCTGGAATCACAAGATGCCTGTCTTTCATTTGCTGTACATTATGTATTTTTCAGAAATGTTTTTATGATGAGTAATTAGGTATTTGACGTTGGTGTCTGTAATTATTCTGTCTGCTTTCGGTGCAATTTCTGATTGTAGCTGCAATGTAAACTATGATTTATACCGGAAATATGCACATTTTTCAAACAAAACAAAGATTTATTGAATAACATGTTATAAGACTGTCATCTGATGAAGTTGTTTGTTGGTTAGTTTGGTTGGTTCTTGGTTAGTTAGGTTGGCTTTGTGCATGCTACCTGTGCTGTGAAAAATGTCTGTCCTTTTTTGTATTTGGTGGTGAGCTAACAAATATATGTGCTGTTTTCGCTGTGAAACATTTTAAAAATCGGACATGTTGGCTGGATTCACAAGATGTGTACCTTTCATTTGCTGTATTGGACTTGTTAATGTGTGAAAGTTAAATATTTAAAAAATATATCTTTTGAATTTCGCGCCCTGCACTTGAAGTGGCTGTTGTCATTAGTGTACCGGCGTCGGGCTGCAGCCATAAGAAGTTAACCACTTACAGATGGTAGGCAATTATGGTTACAGTTATGAAAACTTAGTACACTAAAGAGGCCTTTCTACTGACTGAAAACACCAAAAGAAAGATGCCCAGGGTCCCTGCTCATCTGTATGAATGTGCCTTAGGCATGCTGCAAGGAGGCCTGAGGACTGCAGATGTGGCCAGGGCAAAAAATTGCAATGTCCGTACTGAGATGCCTAAGACAGTGCTACAGGGAGACAGGGTGGACAACTGATCGTCCTCGCAGTGGCAGACCACATGTAACAACACCTGCACAGGATCGGTACATCCGAACATCACACCTGCGGGACAGGTACAGGATGGCAACAACAACTGCCTGAGTTACACCAGGAACGCACAATCCCACCATCAGTGCTCAGACTGTCCGCAATAGGCTGAGAAAGGCTGGACTGAGGGCTTGAAGGCCTGTTGTAAGGCAGGTCGTCACCAGACATCATCGGCAACAACGTCGCCTATGGGCACAAACCCACCTTCGCTGGACCAGACAGGACTGGCAAAAAGTGATCTTCACTGACTAGTTGCAGTTTTGTCTCACCAGGGGTGATGGTCGGATTTGCGTTTATCACCAAAGGAATGAGCGTTACACCGAGGCCTGTACTCTGGAGCGGGATCGATTTGGAGGTGGAGGGTCGGTCATGGTCTGGGGCGGTGTGTCACAGCTTCATCGGACTGAGCTTGTTGTCATTGCAGGCAATCTCAACGCTGTGTTTTACAGGGAAAACATCCTTCTCCCTCATGTGGTACCATTCCTGCAGGCTCATCCTGACATGACCCTCCAGCATGACAATGCCACCAGCCATACTGCTCGCTCTGTGCGTGATTTCCTGCAAGACAGGAATGTCAGTGTTCTGCCATGGCCAGCGATGAGCCCGGATCTCAATCCCATTTTGCACGCCTGGGACCTGTTGAATCGGAGGGTGACGGCTAGGGCCATTCCCCCCAGAAATGTCCGGGAACTTGCAGGTGCCTTGGTGGAAGAGTGGGGTAACATCTCACAGCAATAACTGGCCAATCTGGTGCAGACCATGAGGAGGAGATGCACTGCAGTATTTAATGCAGCTGGTGGCCACACTGACTGTTACTTTTGATTTTGACCCCCCCTTTTGTTCAGGGACACATTATTAAATTTCTGTTAGTCACATGTCTGTGGAACTTGTTCAGTTTATGTCTCAGTTGTAGAATCTTATGTTAATACAAATATTGAAAGGATAAGTTTGCTGAAAATTAACAAGGTTGACAGTGAGAGGACTTTTCTTTTTTTGCGGAGCTTATTTATATTTTTGTTGTTTTTTTGTTACCATTTTCATTATTTCACTTTGTCCAGTACGTTGGAGCTCGAAGCGTAAGATTTTCACTTTTTCTAACGTGAATGCTAAACACTAAACATTAAATCTAAATCTAAATCTCTCTCAGCTAGTGACAATGATGTGGAGAAGCACAGCCTCTGGATGCATATCCCTAATGGAACCCTATTTCCTACGTAGTGCACTATGCAGGGAATAGGATGCCATTTGGGATGGAACCTCTGAGAGGGCTCAACGTGTTTTATTAAAAGTCATTATCTCACTCTCACTGAGCCACTCTACTCCACTTGATGGAAGAAACTGCCACTAGTCTATTCACCTGCTATCCTCTTTCTCTGTCACACCCGTTCTGTATATATCCACCTTGATCTCTCTCAATTTCTCTTCCTCCCAATTTTTTATCTCTCTCGCTCTCTTAATTCCTCTCTCACCCTCTAAAATATCCTCTCTCTTTTGTAAATCTTTCTCCCTCTCTCAATTTGTATCTTGCTCTCTCTACATTTCTTACCATCTCTCCTGCTGGAGGAGACTATAGGCTCTGCTTTTCCCCATTTGCTATCTGAGGAAGCAGAGGAGAGAATGGAAGCAGAGAAGAACGTGTAGAGAATGGCAGCACAGGAGAGGAGAGAATGGAGAGAATGGCAGAGGCAAACAACTACAGGAGGGGGCAGAAGAACAACTGGAGAAGTGTCACAGTTCCCCGGGCTACCTGAGGCTTCAGCCACCCTTATCGACCACAACAATAACAGCCTCGCTTCATCTCCCAGATAAACATTTGGAATGTTTTAATACGCATTAAATGCAGGGACGGACTGGGACTAGACATTGTTCTGGGCACTTCTTAACACAAGGGCAAATAATTATCATTCTGTGGACAAACCACAATTTAGACAGTCCCAATGGGCTAAAAATCATCCAATCTGGCATTTGCCGAAACAGCCTTATGGCTATGATTTAGATACAGTATCTGATCATATAGAGAACTACTGTACGCTACTCCAAGAGAACATTGTTGTAACCCTCTCTACACTGCAAATGATGACAAGTGTTCTAACCTAAATATTTTCTGTACACAATGTAGACAATGTTGTCACGCCCCGGCCATAGAGAGGCTTTTATTCTCTATTTTGGTTAGGCCAGGGTGTGACTAGGGTGGGCATTCTAGTTGCTTTATTTCTATGTTTTCTGTTTCTATGTTTTGGCAGGGTATGGTTCTCAATCAGGGACAGCTGTCTATCGTTGTCTCTGATTGGGAATCATACTTAGGCAGCCTTTTTTCCTTTGTTGTTTGTGGGTAGTTTACTTTGTTAGTGGCCTGTATAGCCCTAGTAAGCTTCACGGCCGTTTCCTTATTCTTTGTTTTGTTCGGTCGACATTTATAAATAAAAAAGAAATGTAAGCTCACCATGCTGCACCTTGGTCCGGTCATTTCCACCCTGACGATCGTGAAAATTGTAGAAATCGTTTTTCTTACTTTTTAAAAGTAAAGCCAGTTTATTTGATTTAGAGACAGCATGGGTAATGGATTATGATTGCATAATGTGGCCTTTATGCTTTAAAAAAAGATATAGCATAAACTGTGAATAAGTGGTTGTAATAAATGTATATAGTACCAGTCAAAAGTTTGAACACAACCACTCATTCAAGGGTTTTTCTTTATGTTTTACTATTTTATACATTGTAGAATAATAGTGAAGACATCAAAACGATGAAATAACACATATGGAATCATGTAGTAACCAAAAAAGTGTTAAAGAAATACAAATATATATGCCTTGATGACATCTTTGCACACTCTTGGCATTCTCTCAACCAGCTTCATGAGGAATGCTTTTCCAGCAGTCTTGAAGGAGTTCCCACATATGCTGAGCACTTGTTGGCTGCTTTTCCTTCAATCTGCAGTCCAACTCATCCCAAAACATCTAAATTAGGTTGAGGTCAGGTGATTGTTGAGGCCAGCAATCCATCACTCTCCTTCTTGGTCAAATAGCCGTTACACAGCCTGGAGGTGTGTTGGGTCCTATTGAAAAACAACTTATAGTCCCATTAAGCGCAAACGAGATGGAATGGCGTATCGCTGCAGAATGCTGTGGTTGCCATGCTGGTTAAGTTTGCCTTGAATTCTAAATAAATCACTGAAGTGTCACCAGCAACACCATCACACCTCCTACAACATGTTTCACGGTGGGAATCACACAGAGATAATCCGTTCACCTACTCTGCGTCTCACGAAGCGGTTGGAACCAAACATTTCAAATTTGCAATCATCAGACCAAAGGACAGAAATCAAATCAAATCAAAGTTTATTTCTCACGTGCGCCGAATACAACAGGTGTAGACCTTACAGTGAAATGCTTACTTACAGGCTCTAACCAATAGTGTGTGGAAAAAAGGTGTGGGTGTGTAGGTAAGTAAAGAAATAAAACAACAGTAAAAAGACATTTGACAAAAAGAGTAGCAAGGCTATATACAGACACTGGTTAGTCAGGCTTATTGAGGTAGTATGTACATGAATGTATAGTTAAAGTGACTATGCATATAAGATAAACAGAGAGTAGCAGCAGCGTAAATGAGGGGTTGGGGGAGCAAACAATGCAAATAGTCCGGGTAACCATTTGGTTACCTGTTCAGGAGTCTTCTGGCTTGTGGTTAAAAACTGTTGAGAAGCCTTTTTGTCCTAGACTTGGCACTCCGGTACCGCTTGCCATGTGGTAGTAGAGAGAACAGTCTATGACTGGCGTGGCTGGGGTCTTTGACAATTTTCAGGGCCTTCCTCTGACACCGCCTGGTGTAGAGGTCCTGGATGGCAGGCAGCTTTGCCACAATGATGTCCTGGGCCGTACTCACTACCCTCTGAAGTGCCTTGCGGTCGGAGGCCGAGCAATTGCCGTACCAGGCAGTGATGCAACCGGTCAGGATGCTCTCGATGTTGCAGCTGTAGAACCTTTTGAGGATCTCAGGACCCATGCCAAATCTTTTTAGTTTCCTAAGGGGGAATAGGCTTTGTCGTGCCCTCTTCATGACTGTCTTGGTGTGTTTGGACCATTCTAGTTTGTTGTTGATGTGGACACCAAGGAAATTGAAGCTCTCAACCACGGGTCTAATGTCCATTGCCCATGTTTCTTGGCCCAAGCAAGTCTTTTATTCTTATTGGTGTCCTTTAGTAGTGGTTTCTTTGCAGCAATTCAACCATGAAGGCCTGATTCACACAGTCTCCTCTGAACAGTTGATGTTGAGATGTGTCTGTTACTTGAACTTGAAATTTCTGATCTGAGGCTGGTAACTAATGGACTTATCCTCTGCAGCAGAGGTAACTCTGGGTCTTCCTTTCCTGTGGTGGTCCTCATGAGAGATAGTTTCATCATAGCGCATGATGGTTTTTGCAACTGCACTTGAAGAAACTTTAAAAGTTCTTGACATTTTCCTGATTGATCTTCATGTCTTAAAGTAATGATCGACTGTCGTTTCTCTTTGAGCTATTCTTGCCATAATATGGACTTGGTCTTTTAAGAAATATAGCTTTTCTTCTGTATACCCCCCTACCATGTCATAACATTTACATTTACATTTTAGTCATTTAGCAGACGCTCTTATCCAGAGCGACTTACAGTAGAGTGCATACATTTTATTACATTTTTACATACTGAGACACGGATATCCCTACCGGCCAAACCCTCCCTACCGGCCAAACCCTCCCTAACCCGGACGACGCTATGCCAATTGTGCGTCGCCCCACGGATCTCCCGGTTGCGGCCGGCTGCGACAGAGCCTGGGCGCGAACCCAGCCCAGCCTGGGCGCGAACCCAGAGACTCTGGTGGTGCAGTTAGCACTGCGATGCAGTGCCCTAGACCACTGCGCCACCCGGGAGATCATAACACAACACAACTGGCTCAAATGCATTAAAAAGGAAAGAAATTCCACAAATTAACTTTTAACAAGGCACACTTGTTAATTGAAATACATTCCAGGTGACCACCTCACGAAACTGGTTGAGAGAGAGTGTGCAAAGCTGTCATCAAGGCAAAGGGGGACTACTTTGAAGAATCTCAAATCTAAAAAAAATTATTTTGCACTTTTTTGATTACTACATGATTCCATATGTGTTATTTCATAGTTTTGATATCTTCACTATTCATCTACAATGTAGAAAATAGTAAAAATAAAGAAAAACCCTTGAATGAGTAGGTGTGTCCAAACTTTTGACTGGTACTGTAGGTGTGATTTTAATTTCCAGCACATTTCCTGCAGCAAATCAATCTCTGAACACAGCAAAACAAATCCCCTCCTCCCTCATCCCCAGTCACACCTTGGACGCTTCTCGTTTTCTAGGCCATCTGTCTCAGCTCTTTCTTCCCATCAACTCTAACTTAAACGCTGCTGCACCTTAGACTGGAGCTAGACAGCTACTGTTTCAACTGCCTGAATATATTTTCAGGCACACTGCATGAAACCAAGATGATATAGAGCAGTCTTTAAACACTGATTTTGTCTTCCTTAGAGAAAGAGAAGAGGAGTTCTTGATTGTTTGTGTGGGCCCAGTAATTATCATACGAGTGGAGAGAGAATACTACAAGGTATGGGTACTACAGATGCTGTGGATAATAGAAGATGACACTGGCTGTATCCCAAATGAACACAGGCACTGAGACTGTGGGTGTCCTGGGAGGCATGGGATAATCTATTCAGGCTCTACACTGTATTGCTGATCAATACATGAGATGAAATGAAGATAGAAAATAGGTGTAGGAATATCGGTCAGTTGATCTCTCTACGCCTCCTATTTTTGTCTTTCTGTCCCCACTCCCCTTCCTCTTTCTCCCTACCACTCTATCAATAATAAAGCTATGTTGAGGTTGCATTATGTAGAGTCTTATCATATCATGGTGTTGTTACTGATGGTGATGAATAGAGCCCAACAGTGTAGGTGTCATGATACCCATAAAACTTAGCGTCCGTTTTTCCACCATTAATCTTTCCCATTAAAATAAGGGCTGTTTCGTGTAAAGTTACCCTGG
The DNA here is from genome assembly GCF_029448725.1 of Salvelinus fontinalis. Taxonomy (NCBI): domain Eukaryota; kingdom Metazoa; phylum Chordata; class Actinopteri; order Salmoniformes; family Salmonidae; genus Salvelinus; species Salvelinus fontinalis. Next base: position 6,497,859 of record NC_074699.1, read on the forward strand.
CGTGAAGTTTTGATAACCATGTAAATCTCTCTTGGACAAAGTGATTTTTATCAATGTATTCGGCTATTTTTACTCTCAAATTCGAAATTGCTAATTAGCATCAAAGTAGACATCATGCAAAACTACAAATCCCGGCAAGCTTCTGCATGTCTTCTCTAGCTGATACCTTTGCTAACAGGTATTGTGTCAATTCAAACTCTGCACAAGACAGTTCACATAATTGTCCATTGAAATAAATATTGCCTTTTTATTCATTACTACATTTAGCTAACATTAGATAGTTCATCCAGAGATTCTTACCTTTGCCTCGATTTGGCAGTCTCGTCCAGATCAGCATGGCATTTGTGGTTTTTTATGGTAGCCACATTAGAAGCTAATTAGCAGGTCATTTTAGGGGGGGGGTCCATACATGTGAATATATTTATAAAAGTGTACCTTGTGCTAGAGAGACTTACACAGTTATCAAAGTGTCACGCCAGGGTAAGCCTACACGCAACACAGCCCCAAAATCATTGCTTCTAAAATCACTTATGAGATAAATTAATTTTAACCAATTCCCTGTTTGACCTCTAGAGTTTATGGGTATTATGATACTGATACATACTGTGGTACTCTATAGTGTACAAACACTTTAACCTTGACAGGGATGTTTTACGAGTATAGCTGTGTAGGAACGGTAGGGCAGTTTTACCTGATAATCACTAGATGACCATGCTACAAAGGACACATTTGGCTAGTGAGCAAGTACTCTTTGTTTTTAATTCAGGGTAAGTCTAGTAAAATCATATTTTCGGAGAGAAAGCATGGTACTGCCGTCCATAGAATGACAAGATAGTGAAGACTGTGTTACCTTGAAGAAGCCATGCATGCTTATTATATGGTTATATGGTTACAGTGATCGTGTATATGGTGGTGAAAGGTTTGTTTACCTTGAAGAAGCCGTGCTTATGGCTATGCTGACCCAGCCACACTCCGCTGCCCAGGGTCAGATCCATCTGAGGTGGATCTATCACTCGCTCGTAAATCCTGCCAGCAACAAACAACAGAGAGACTGTCAGATTCTGAAATCTCACACACACACATAGACTTCAACGCTGAGGAGGGAATGTGTCTAGCAGATTCCTGCTCAACTGCTTTTTTATGGATATTTTTGCATTAATAATGACTTTGTTTGCTCAGAATGTTTATAATAATTACGCCAACAATGAAGAAGAAGAAGGAAAGGGGGACTCCAAGCTAGGCTGAAAAGACGGGCTACACGGCCTCCTCTTCCTTGTTTCCTGATGGCTAATGTCCATCCAATCACTGGAAAATAAACTCTGTAAACTGAGAGGTCTATTAAGGCGATTGAAGTCTTGTTCTGAGATCAAAGTGTATTTTACTGTGTGTTTTTGGCTCATGGCTTACGGACTAAACACTCAACTCTGTAATCAACCAGACAGCTTTTACATTTTCTGTATGAAAGAGAGGCGGTTCCTGGTCAAAATAGGGGGGAGGGGTATGTTTCCTCATCAACAAATCCTGATGTATCATAGTTGAAAACCTCTTGAGCTCCTGTTCATTCGACCCGTTGCGCAAAAGTGCCTCAGCAACCTGCAGAGTGGTTGGAAGACCTGAGAGAGCGATAAAATGGCAAGATTTAGAGAATCTGTCCACAACAACCATAATAGTGGTGAAACCATCAAATGGAGGGAGATCAGTGACGTTTCCCTGCTGGAGCATGTCGGGGAGATTTGGTCTGGGCACATATTGAACAGGAGTTGGCATAGCGGGTGACATCCTACGCCAAGGTGGGACTCTAGTACCTATCGGAGATTGATTGAATTGTGCGGATGATACCTTGGTGTCCAGTGGTGAGGGATGTGTGTGCCCAGGTCAACAGCCAATCTCTTACCCCCTTGGGGATGTAGATGCGTTCAGGAGGGCAGGTAGCAGAAGCGGGTTCCCTCTCCAGAGCCTGCCGGATGTACACATCTATGTCCCAAAACACGGGCCCACGATACAGGAGGACAACATGATGGGTTGGAGGGCTCTTACCGGACTCGCAATAGATGTGGAACCACAGGGTACGGGAAAGCAGGTCTTTCGGCATCCTGGTGCCCAGGCGGTGATTTCCATCCTTGACCAGGAGTTGATGTGGTTATGACGTTGGAGCCAAGGGAGGCCGAGGATTACTTTTCATATGGGTGTGGAGTTGATGAGGAAGGGAAGGCTTTCCTGGTGCATGGGTCCCACGGTTGAAGGTGAGTGGTGCTGTGATGTGCATGATTGTGCCAGATCCCAATGGTCGATTATCCAGGACTTGGACCGTAAAAGGAGAGGAGAGCGGGTACAAGGTTATGTCCAGGGTGGAGGCCAGGGCCTGGTTGATGAAATTCCCTGTGGCACTGGCGTCCACTACAGCTGAAAGCCAGCCAGCCAGTGAAATGGAAACCAGAAAGGGTTTGGTGGAAAACAATGATAGAATACTCACGCCTACCCTGGGAGACGGAAGATCACGGGGCCACTCCTCTGCCCTAGTAGAACTAGGGTTGGGATTCACCGGACACCGCTGAAGTCGGTGCCCCTCCTGGCCACCATAGGGACAGAGCCCCAGCTGTCTCTGGCGACTCCGCTCTACCGTGAAGATGTGTGACTCCTACCTACTTGGCTTCAGGCTCTGGCTCAGGACAGCCAAAGGCTGCCACGCTCCGGAAGGTGAGGGCCTACTCAGCAGCAGCTCCCTCTGTGCCCCCCAAAAACTGCCCTGAACAGAGTCATAAACCTCTCGTAGGAACCCAGCTCCAACACCTTTCCGGTCAGCAGGGAAATGGCTGTGGCAACCTTGGACTTCTCGGTGGTGGGCAAAATAGAGGAAGGCACTGGAGTAGGAAGCAATGGCATTTCGACGGGGTCCCTTCATACTTGTCCGGGAGGGACAATCAGGCTCCGCCTCCCGCGGCAGACTGCTGGGTAGGCCTTTGGGACTGCTGAAACTAGTGTCAAGATGGTGGAGGACGCGGAGGACATCTTCTGTAGCCGCACACAGTTGAACCAGCTGATCATGGTGTTGGCAGAGTAAGTATCCCTGTTCACCAACAATCAGAGATGTTTTCTTCTGCAACTTCCATAATTACTGAGGCAGTATTCTATGAAGTATACACTGAGTCAGAAGGCAGGTGCAGAAAGAGAGTTTAATAAGAAAACAAATCAGATGAACAAAACAGGCGTAGCGTACTGAGTGAATGAATGTGAAAACAAACCAATACTGCCTGATGACTGAGGCTACCTAGGCTAAATAAAGGGAAGCTAATCAAGGTGATGAAGAAGTCCAGGTGTGCATAATGATGGTTGCCAGGACCCGGTGGTTAGTAGACCAGCGACGTTTAGCGCTAAAGAGGTGGAGCGGGAGTAGGCGTGACACAAATACAATTCTTTTAGCTTTTTTTATATTTAAGACTAACTTATTCCTTGCCAACCATTCTGAAACTACCTGCAGCAATGATTTCATACGCTGTAGTAGCTGACGTGTATAGTGTTGAGTCATCTGTAAAGATTGAAAAAAGTAAGAGGCCGATACAGCTGCCTTGGGGAATTCCTGAAATTTCCTGGATTATGTTCAAATAAAATTAAATGAAATGTTATTGGTCACATATACATGGTTAGCAGATGTTATTGCGAGTGTAGCAAAATGCTTGTGCTTCTAGATCCGACAGTGCAGCAATCTAACATGTAATCTAACAATTCCACAACTACATAATACACACAAATCTAAGTAAAGGAATGGAATAAGAATATGTAAATGTACATATATGATGAGCAATGACAGAGAGGCATAGGCAAGATGCAATAGAATACAGTATATACGTACATATGAATTGAGTAAGGCAAGATATGTAAACATTATTAAAGTGGCATTATTAATGTGACTTGTGATAAAAAAATTTGAAGTGGCCAATGATTTCAAGTCTGTATGTAGGCAGCAGCTTCAATGTGTTAGTGATGGCTGTTTAACAGTCTGATGGCCTTCAGATAGAAGCTGTTTTTCTATCTCTATGTCCCAGCTTTGATGCACCTGTACTGACCTCGCCTTCTAGATGGTAGTGGGGTGAACAGGCAGTGGCTCCGGTGGTTGTTGTCCTTGATTATCTTTTTGGCCTTCCTGTGACATTCGGTGCTGTAGGTGTCATGGAGGGCAGGTAGTTTGCCCCCGGTGGTGCATTGTGCTGACCGCACCACCCTCTGGAGAGCCCTGCAGTTGTGGGCTGTGCAGTTGCCGTACCAGGCGGTGATACAGCCCGACAGGATGCTCTCAATTGTGCATCTGTAAAAGTTTGTGAGGGTTTTAGGTGACAAGCCATGTTTCTTCAGCTTCCTGAGGGTGGACCATTTCAGTTTGTCCATAATTTGTACGCCAAAGAACTTAAATCTTTCCACCTTCTCCACTGCTGTCCTGTCGATGTGGATAGGGGGGGTGCTCCCTCTACTGTTTCCTGAAGTCCACGATCATCTCCTGAGTGTTTATCCGCCACCACACTCCGAGTGCCCTCACGTCCTTCCTGTAAGCTGTCTCGTTGTTGTTGGTAATCAAGCCTACTACTGTTGTGTCGTCTGCAAACTTGATGATTGAGTGGGAGGCGTTCATGACCATGCAGTCATGGGTGAACAGGGAGTACAGGAGGGGGCTGAGTACACTCCCCTGTGGGGCCCCAGTGTTGAGGATCAGCGAAGTGGAGATGTTGTTTCCTACCCTCACCACCTGGGGGGCCCGTCAGGAAGTCCAGGACCCAATTGCACAGGGTGGGGTTGAGACTCAGGGCCTCAAGCTTATGATGAGCTTGGAGGGTACTATAGTTTTGATTGCTGAGCTATAGTCAATGAACAGCATTCTTACACAGGTATTCTTCTTGTCCAGATGGGATAGGGCAGTGTGCAGTGTGATGGCCTAGTGAAGTGGGTCTTGGGTGACAGGTAAGGTGAAGGTGATATGATCCTTGACTAGTCTCAAAGCACTTCATGATGACAGACGTCAGTGCTACGGGGTGATAGTAATTTAGTTCAGTTATCTTTGCTTTCTTGGGTACCTGAACAATGGTGGCCATCTTGAAGCATGTGGGGACAGCAATAGGGAGAGATTGAATATGTTCGTCAACACACCAGCCAGCTGGTCTGTGCATGCTCTGAGGAAGCAGCTAGGGATGCCGTCTGGGCCGGCAGCCTTGCGAGGGTTAACATGTTTAAATGTTTTACTCATGTCGGCCATGGAGAAGGAGAGCTCACAGTCCTGGATAGCGGGCCGCTTCGGTGGCACTGTATTATCCTCAAAGCGGGCAAAGAAGATGTTCAGTTTGTCTGGAAGCAAGACGTCGGTGTCCTTGACGTGGCTGGTGTTCCTGTTGTAGTCTGTGATTGTCTCTTAGACCCTGCCACATGTCTCGTGTCTGTTGAATTGTGAATCCACTTTGTCTCTATACTGAGATTTAGATTGTCATATTGCCTTGCAGAGAGAATAATTACACTGTTTGTATTTGGCCATATTCCCAGTCACCTTTCCATGGTTAAATTCGATGGTTCGCACTTTCAGTTTTGCGTGAATGCCGCCATCTATCCACAGTTTCTGGTTAAGGTAGGTTTTAATAGCCACAGTAGGTACAACATCTCCAATACACTTCCTTATAAACTCACTCACAGAAACAGCGTTTTCGTCATTATTATTCTCTGTCCCAGTCCGGGTGATCAAAATAATTTTGAAGCATGGATTCCGATTGGTCAGACCAGCATTGAATAGTCCTTAGATCGGGTACATCCTGTTTGAGTTTCTGCCTATAAGAATGGAGGAGCAAAATGGTGTCGTAGTCAGATTAGTTAGAGTAGCAGTGATCCAGTTTTTTCCAGCACGAGTGCTGCAGTCAATATGCTGACAGAATTTAGGTAGCCTTGTTAAAATCCCCAGCTACAGTAAGTGCAGCCTCAGGATATATGTTTTCCAGTTTGCAGAAAGTCCAGTGAAGTTCCTTGAGGACCGTCATGGTATCGGCTTGAGGGTGTATATAAATGGCTGTGACAATAACCGAGGAGAATTCCCTTGGGAGATAATACAGTCGACATTTGATTGTGAGGAATTCTAGGTCAGGTGAACCAAAGGACTTGAGTTCCTGTATGTTGTTACAATTACACCTTGAGTCGTTAATCATGAAAACATACCCCTTCTTCTTCCCGGAGAGATGTTTTTTCCTGATGGCGCGACGCACAAAGAGAGGCTTCCATTAAAAAACACCCCCTGTGTTCTGTTAGACAGGCAACTCTGTAGCCACATTATAGCAGGGGGAGTAAACACATAACACATACCGTTTCCATCAGCAGACTATGATCAATAATGTCAAAAGCCCCACCGAAGTCTAACAAAACAGCTAGCGCAATCGTTTTATCATCAATTTCTCTAAGCCTAACATCAGTCATTTGTGTAAGTGCCATGCTTGTTGAATATCCTTCCCTATAAGCGTGCTGAAAGTCTGTTGTCAGTTTGTTTACTATAAAATAGCATTGTATCTGGTCAAACACATTTTTCACCAAATGTTTACTGAGGGTTGGTAACGGGCTGATTGCTCAGCTGTTTGAACCACAAAAGGGGGCTTCTCACAAGAATGGGCTTTGGGTGAGGGAAATGAACCTGTAGCCATATTACTTCAACAGTATTTGACATGAGATCCTCTCTAGTATTTACAGGAATGTGATTCTGAATATAAACAGCAACACCTTCAAATTTTGCTACATAAGACTGAATCGAGGCGGTCGGTCACATATTACTACAACAGTATTTAAAACCTGTTATGGCTGCACGCTGAATATTGAAAAAACTGGAAAATGTGTGCACATTTTCAAACGGCCTCCTAAGAAACTTTTTATTTTCCAATATGCATATATTTACTACTGTTGGATAGATAACAGTCTGTAGTTTCTAAAAAGGTTTGAATTGTTTCTCTAAGTCGAACAGAAATATTTTTACAGCCATTTTCCCAGCCGAATTGAGTTTCCCAAAATGCGATGTGTCTCTTTAAGACCTTCTCTATAAAAGGCCATTTGACTTGGGACCATATAAACACGTCAGAGGCGTTCGACAGACTGTAATGCGGAAGTGAGAATTGAAAGGAGTCGAATATCTCGTCCCTGGACTGAATAACAGAACTTCTTGTGAGACCTGCGCAGTTAAAATAAAAATCCGGGCGCGAAGGATAATTTGATCTCGGCTTCTGGAACAAGGTAGATAACGTTGAATATGATGCCTGACTACGATATTATTTGCTACATGTCACAAAATCATCCTAAAGTATGTTTTTTCAATATACTTTAATTATATTATTGCAATTTATTCTGGACTTTAGATGTGAAACGACGGAAGAATTTTTTGAAGAAACGCTTTCTGGCGCAGCAATGCTACCGTGCTAGCTAACCAAAGAGGGAAATAATTCGTTCTGGAACCCAACTAAAGACTCTACTGGACATTGGACCCCGTTACAACATTCTGATGGAGTACCAAGAAAGATAAGACCCAATTTGGGATGCTTTTTCATATAAATGTCGAACTGTTGAATGCTAACTCTGCTAACTATGCTAGGCTAGCGCTTGACTAGAATCAATGCTGCCTTATGCTAGCTTATGATGTTAGCTAATATAACGATATATTGTGTTTTCGCTGTAAAACACTTCAAAAATCGGAAATGTTGTCTGTATTCACAAGATATCTGTCTTTCATTAGTTATCCACCATATGTTTTTCTGAAATGTTTTATGAGGTGTAATTAGTAGCCGACGTTGGTGTATGTATTTTCTCTGGCTACTCCCGGCTGGATTCAGACTGTAGCTATGTATTAGCATTTTTGGGTAGCATCAATGTAAAACAGATTTATAGCTAAAATATGCACTTTTTATGAACAAAACATAGATTTATTGTGTAACATGTTATATGACTGTCATCTGAGGTCGTTTTTTCTGGGCTCTTTAGGTTGGTTTTAGTTTATTTCGGTTGGTTGTGCATGCTACTTCAATCATAATTCATACTTCATAATCATAATTCATACGTGTCTGTCCACTTTTGTATTTGGTGGTGAGCTAACATAAATATATGTGGTGTTTTCTCTGTAAAACATTTAAAAAATCGGACATGTTGGCTGGATTGACAAGATGTTTATCTTTCAAATGCTGTATTGGACTTGTTAATGTGTAAAAGTTAAATATTTTTAAAAAATAGATTTTGAATTTCGCGCCCTGCAGGGGTGTCATTTTCGGTCCGAGGTCGGGCTTGCACGCCAAACAGGTTAACATGAGATCCTCTCTAAGCTTTTACAGGAATGTGCTTCTATATATAAACAGCAATGTTATAACCATGTATTGCTACCACTGTACTATCAAATGTATTATCTAAGTGAGTTTCAGAATAAGAATGTCATCTGTTACTTTGATTAACCTTGTTTCTTAAGCAACACATGTTAAAAACTTTTCTCAATAGGGGGGTCGCCATTTCGACTTTGTAAAAAATCGGTCCCAAATTAAACTTCCTCGTACTCAATTCTTGCTCGTACAATATGCATATTATTATTACTATTGGATAGAAAACACTCTCTAGTTTCTAAAACCGTTTGAATTATATCTGGTGAGTAAAACAGAACTCATTTTGCAGCAAACTTCCTGTCAGGAACTGAAAAATCTGAAATCGGGGGCTATGTTCCAGGGTCAGTTTATTAGTTTGCATGGAATCTATGGGTCTACATGCACTGCATACGCCTTCCCCTAGATGTCAGTAAGCAGTGAGAATTGGAATGGGGTGTCTAGCTAGATCTGAGGCCGAACAAGACTTCTTGGAACGGAAGGACTGGTCTTTTTATCGTCTGGCCTGACGCAAGATGGACGTGTGCATTGCGCTCTGAAAAGCTTTCGTTTTATAAGTTAGATATCTCCGGGTCTGATTTAATTTGATGTATGTGTTAAAAATATCATAATGTAGTTATTTTAAACCGAGTTATATAAGTTTATATCAGTATATTGCGATTTTCGGTATTTTCTTTGTTCTTCGTTATGCAGAGTTGGACACATCTGCGCCACATGGCTAACGTTTGCTGATAATTACACAGTTGAAGACGACCTTCTACAACCGAGCAACGATTATTCTGGACAAATGACAACTTGTACAAGATTCTGATGGAAGCTCATCAAATAGTAAGAACTATTTATGATGTTAATTCGTATTGCTGTCGAAAATGTTAAACTATTATTCCGCCATTAATTTCGGTGCGGTCTCGCTTTAACGCACGCTGTATGTCGTAGTAACGTTAATTTTTTAAATCTAACACAGCGGTTGCATTAAGAACTAATGTATCTTTCATTTGCTGTCCAACCTGTATTTTTTTGTCAAGTTTATGATTAGATTAGGTGCCTCTCCCAAGATTTCTCCCGACATTTTGTTTGCAGTTTGGCTACTATTCTCATTGTATAACCACGATTTGTGTCGCTAAATATGCACATTTTTGAACAAACCATATATGTATTGTGTAATATGATGTTATAGGACTGTCATCTGAAGAAGTTTGAGAAGGTTAGTGAAAATATTAATATCTTTTGCTGGTTTATTCGCTATCGCTAACTTTATGTTGAATGAATGGGGCTGTGTGGTAGGCAATTGTAGTAAGCTAATATAATGCTATTGTAACGGCTTGTGCTCTCCTCATCCTCAGATGAGGTGAGGAGAGAGGGATCTGAAGACCAAAACGCAGCTTGTGGGAAATAAGCCATCTTTATTATAACAACGATAAAGATGGCAACACGAAACGAAACAAACACTTTCAAAACTACAAAATAACAAAACGACGTTGACGAGACCTGAACATAAACTTACATAACTAAACATAAACTTACGTACAGGAAACAGACGACATCGAAACGAAAACGAAACAAACAAACGCTACAGTCCCATGTGGTACGAACATAACATACGGACACAGGAGACAATCACCCACAAACAAACAGTGAGAATGCCCTACCTAAATATGACTCTTGATTAGAGGAAAACGCAAACCACCTGCCTCTAATCAAGAGCCATACCAGGCAAACCAAAACCAACATAGAAACAGAAAACATAGAATGCCCACCCAACCTCACGTCCTGACCAACTAACACACATAACAACTAACATAAATAGGTCAGGAACGTGACAGTACCCCCCCCACAAGGTGCGAACTCCGGACGCACCAGCACAAGGACTAGGGGAGGGTCTGGGTGGGCATCTAACCACGGTGGTGGCTCAGGCTCCGGGCGCGGTTCCCACCCCACCATAATCCATCCTAGCTTCCTCCCTCCAAAAATGTCCACCCTCTTTTCTCCCCCACAAAATCCTCTTAATAACATACCCAATAAGGACAACACCGGGACAGAGAGATAAATCAATACAGAGGGATAGATAAGAATATAGAGGTAGATAAAGATAGAGAGGGAGATCAGGATAGAGGGGCAACTCCGGACTGAAAGGCAGCTCCGGACAGAGAGACAGCTCTGGACTGATGGGCAGTTCTGGGTATCTAGCCTTTTTAGGCTGAAGGGCAGCTCATGGCTGACTGACGACTCTCGACGCTCATGGCTGGCTGACGGCTCTCGACGCTCATGGCAGGCTGACGGCTCTCGACGCTCATGGCAGGCTGACGGCTCTCGACGCTCATGGCAGGCTGACGGCTCTCGACGCTCATGGCAGGCTGACGGCTCTCGACGCTCATGGCGCTCTGACGGCTCTGGCTGCTCATGGCGCTCTGACGGCTCTGGCTGCTCATGGCGCTCTGACGGCTCTGGCTGCTCATGGCGCTCTGACGGCTCTGGCTGCTCATGGCTCTCTGACGGCTCTGGCTGCTCATGGCTCTCTGACGGCTCTGGCTGCTCATGGCTCTCTGACGGCTCTGGCTGCTCATGGCTCGCTGGCGGCTCTGGCAGATCCTGTCTGGTTGGCGGCTCTGGCAGATCCTGTCTGGTTGGCGGCTCTGGCAGATCCTGTCTGGTTGGCGGCTCTGGCAGATCCTGTCTGGTTGGCGGCTCTGGCAGATCCTGTCTGGCGGGCGGCTTTAGCGGCTCCTGTCTGGCTGACGGCTCTAGCGGCTCCTGTCTGGCGGATGGCTCTGTAGGCTCATAGCAGACGGGCGGCTTTGCAGGCTCATGGCAGACGGGCGGCTTTGCAGGCTCCTGGCAGACGGATGACTCAGATGGCGCTGGGGAGACGGATGGCTCAGATGGCGCTGGGGAGACGGATGGCTCAGATGGCGCTGGGGAGACGGATGGCTCAGATGGCGCTGGGGAGACGGATGGCTCAGATGGCGCTGGTGAGACGGATGGCTCTGACCGGATACGGCGCACTGTAGACCTTTTGCGTGGTGCCGGAACTGGAGGCACCGTGCTAATGATAAGCACCTTCCTACTAGTGCGGGGAGCAGGGACAGGGCACACTGTATTCTCAAAGCCTACTCTATCCCTGATGCGTGGTACCGGCACTGGTGACGCCGGGCTGAGGACAAGCACATCAGGATTAGTAGGGGGAGAAGATACAGTTTGTACAGGGCTCTGGAGACGCACTGGTAGCTTAGTGCGTGGGCCCGGAACTGGAGGCACCGGGCTAGATACACGCACTACAGGGAGAGTGCGTGGAGGAGGAACAGGGCTCAGGATACGCACTGGTAGCCTAGTGCGTAGTGTAGACACTGTAGGTACTAGGCTGGGGCGGGGAGGTGGTGCCGGAAATACCGGACCGTGGAGGCGTACTGGCACTCTTGAGCATTGAGCTTGCCCAACCTTACCTGGTTGAATACTCCCGGTTGCCCGACCAGTGCGGGGAGGTGGAATAACCCGCACCGGGCTATGTAGGCGAACCGGGGAAACCATGCGTAAGGCAGGTGCCATGTATGCCGGCCCGAGGAGACGCACTGGAGACCAGACGCGTTGAGCCGGCCTCATGACACCTGGCTCAATACTCAATCTAGCCCTACCAGTGCGGGGAGGTGGAATAACCCGCACTGGGCTATGCACTCGTACAGGAGACACCGTGCGCTCTACTGCGTAACACGGCGCCTGCCCGTACTCCCGCTCTCCACGGTAAGCCTGGGAAGTGGGCGCAGGTCTCCTACCTGCCCTTGGCCCACTACCTCCTAGCCCCCCCCAAGAAATTTTTGGGTGTTACTTACGGGCTTTTTTGGCTTCCGTGCCAGACGCGTTCCCTCATAGCTCCGGTTCCTCTCTCCGGTAGCCTCTGCTCTCCTCCGTGCCTCCAGCTCAGCTTTGGGACGGCGATATTCTCCCTGCTGTGCCCATGGACCTTCTCCATTCATTATCTGTTCCCATGTCCAGAAATCCTTGTTTTTCTCCTGTCCCTTACTCCGTTTATTTTTCCCTTGCCGCTTGGTCTTAGCGTGGTGGGTGATTCTGTAACGGCTTGTGCTCTCCTCATCCTCAGATGAGGTGAGGAGAGAGGGATCTGAAGACCAAAACGCAGCTTGTGGGAAATAAGCCATCTTTATTATAACAACGATAAAGATGGCAACACGAAACGAAACAAACACTTTCAAAACTACAAAATAACAAAACGACGTTGACGAGACCTGAACATAAACTTACTTAACCTGTTGGGGATGGGGGCGCTGTTTAGACTATTTATGCTAATGTGGCTAATTTTTTAAACGGCTTCCCACAAAATCCTTGATCGTACAATATGCATATTATTATTATTATTGGATAGAAAACAGTCTATAGTTTCTATAGGAGTTGAAATTTTGTCTCTAAGTGGAACAGAGCCCATTCTACAGCAATTTCCCTGACATGGAGTCAGATTTGAGAAACGTTGGCCACTTTTCTGAAGTCATTTAAACGGGCACTGTCGTTGCTATGACTATACGGACACTTCTTACGTCTTCCCCTGGATGCCTTTACGTGATGACGATTCCAACGGGCTCGATTGCTCGTTCACAGGCCCTACAAATGAAAAAAACCTTTAGCTAGCAAGTCTTTTCTTGCTGCGTAACGCGCGTGGAAGACACCGACCCTCTCCTGTTCCAAGCGTTAGTTTAGCCTGTTATATTTCTCCGGTCATCTTTTCACTCGTTATAGGAGTTACAAACATCACAAAGTAGTTAATTTAAAGCGTTTTATAGCAATTTATATCCGTTTAGTGCGATTTTGGGACATTTATTTTTGCAACGATGTGAAAAGTTGGGCACGCTTTTCAGTTCATCCCGAACGTAGTTGACATTTCCACATGGCAAGAGGACAGCTTTCCACCAAAAGACGATTTCTCCCAAGAAAGGATCCTTTGCCCAAGATACTGATGGAAGAACAGCTCAAGGTAGGACATTTTTATTATGATAAATCGTGTTTCTGTCGAAACATTTTAGTGGCTTAGGACGCCATGTTTTTTGACGTAGCTTCGCTTGGCGCAAACTGTATTGAAAAGTAAGGATAAATTAAAAAATGTAATAACGCAATTGTATTAAGAATTAAATTGTCTATCAATCCCTGTCCACCCTATATTTTTTAGTCACGTTTATGAGTATTTATGTATAAGAGTAGATCACTGTCTAAGTGGCGCAAGGACGTTTTCTTTACCAGCTTGTCTACATTTCACATTGTCTAACCATGATTTTGGTGGCTAAATATAAACATTTTCGATCAAACTGTATATGCATGTTGTAATGTGATGTTACAGGAGTGTCATCGGAAGAATTCTGAGAAGGTTAGTGAAAAAATTAATATCTTTTGGCGATGTTGACTTTTATCGCTCACTTTGGCTAGAATCAATGCTGGGCTGCTAATTGCTATGTGCTAAGCTAATATAACGATTTATTGTGTTTTCGCTGTAAGACACTTAGAAAATCTGAAATATTGTCTGTATTCACAGGATCTGTGTCTTTCGATTCGTGTATGCTGTGTATTTTTACGAAATGTTTGATGATTAGTAGTTAGGTAAACACGTTGCTCATTGTAATTATTCTAGTCCATTTGTGATGGTGGGTGCAATTGTAAACTATGCCATATACCTGAAATATGCACTTTTTTCTAACAAAACCTATCCCATACCATAAATATGTTATCAGACTGTCATCTAATGAGTTTTTTTGTTGGTTAGGGGCTATAAATATCTTAGTTTAGCCGAATTGGTGATGGCTACTGGTGTTGGTGGACAAATAAAAGATGGTGGATTATGCTAATGTGTTTTTAGGTAATAGATGTACATCTTTACATATTGTGTCTTCCCTGTAAAACATTTTAAAAATCGGAAATGTTGACTGGATTCATAAGATCTGTGTCTTTCATTAGCTGTATTGGACTTTAATGTGTGAAAGTTAAATATTTTAAAAAAATATTTTTTTTGAATTTCGCGGCACTGGTTTTTCAGTGGGGGGGGGGGGGGTGTGCCGCTAGCGCCACGCTGATCCTAGACAGGATAACTAAACATAAACTTACGTACAGGAAACAGACGACATCGAAACGAAAACGAAACAAACAAACGCTACAGTCCCATGTGGTACGAACATAACATACGGACACAGGAGACAATCACCCACAAACAAACAGTGAGAATGCCCTACCTAAATATGACTCTTGATTAGAGGAAAACGCAAACCACCTGCCTCTAATCAAGAGCCATACCAGGCAAACCAAAACCAACATAGAAACAGAAAACATAGAATGCCCACCCAACCTCACGTCCTGACCAACTAACACACATAACAACTAACATAAATAGGTCAGGAACGTGACAGCTATATTGTGTTGTCGCTGTAAAACACTTAAAAAATCTGAAATATTGGCTGGATTCACAAGATGTTTGTCTTCAATTTGCTGTACACCGTGTATTTTTCCTAAATGTTTTATGATGAGTATTTAGGTATTTCATGTTGGTTTCTTTAGTTATTCTAGCTGCTTTGGTAAGAGTTGTGATGGTGGCTGCAATGTAAAACTATGATTTATACCTGAAATATGCACATTTTTCTAACAAAACATATGCTATACAATAAATATGTTATCAGACTGTCATCTGATGAAGTTGTTTCTTGGTTAGTGACTATTTATATCTTTATTTGGTCGAATTTGTGATAGCTACCTATGTAGTAAAAAAATTGTGAAAAAAAAGTTGGGTCTTTTGCTATCGTGGTTAGCTAATAGAAATACATAGTGTTTTCCCTGTAAAACATTTAAAAATCGGAAATGATGGCTGGATTTACAAGATGTGTATCTTTCATCTGGTGTCTTGGACTTGTGATTTCATGATATTTAGATGCTAGTATTTACTTGTGGCGCTATGCTAGGCTATGCTAGTCAGCTTTTTTACTGATGAGGGTGCTCCCGGATCCAGGATGAGTACCAAGTAGAAGTTAACGTGGGCTATTTTTAGCACTTTCTGGGATGCTTGATTTGTTTTCATTGCTTTACTGGGAAGCTTAGCAGAAGTAGACATGCTTGTGTTATTAATGTTAGTGCAGGGTGAGCCGCACACGGTGGACTTCCCTATTAAGGCACACCGCCTCTGTGCTAACAGTATAACTAGTTTATAGTCACATGATTACTGCACACAATAGCTGTAGAATCAGTAGAGGCATTCAGGGCAGTTTGAGGGACATAAATTAGGTTACTTACATTGCGTCTTCAACACCCCTGGGATAATGTACATTTACTCAAGCATTGTGACAACTCAACATAATGGCAGGGATTAACTGAGCTGGGCTTGGGTCATTGATAAGTCGTTGTCTCAACGCAGCCTTATAATGCTGTGAAATGATCCAGCAACCCAGATTATAAAACAAGCTTTGCTTCCAGAAGGTATCAAAATTGTCAATAAATGTTACACCAACAGAGCTGCAATAGTCTTGTGTTCAGTTATGGAAGGCTAAAAATAAAATGTAGGGATCGCACAGGGCCATATATTACAGAGCGTTTGGTGGTGCCAAGCAGAGACCCAATCAGTTCTTTAAAATCCTTCCATGCACAACTCTAGCACCGTCATTAAGTTTGCAGACGACACCACGATGAGGCAGCCTATAGGGAGGAGGTCAGAGATCTGGCAGTGTGGTGCCAGGTGAACAACCTCTCCCTCAACATCAGCCAGACAAATATACTGATCGTGGATTACAGGAAGCGGAGGGCCAAGGACGCCCCCATCCACATGGATGGGACTGTAGTGGAATGGGTCGAGATCTTCAAGTTCCTCTGTGTCCACATTACTATGGAGTTAATATGGTCCACACACAGTTGTGAAAGGGGCACGTCAGCATCTCTTCCCTCTCAGGAGGCTGACATTTTTGCATGTGCCCTCAGATCCTCAAAAAGTTCTACAGCTGCACCACTGAGAGCATCTTGACTGGCTGCATCGCCGCTTGGCACTGTAACTGCAAAGCACCCGACCACAAGACGCTACATAGGGTGGTGAGTACGGCACCATACAGCACTGGGGCCGAGCTCCCTGCCTGCCAGGACCTCTACACCAGGCACTGTCAGAGGAAGGCCCAAAAATGTTTCAAAGTCACCCAAGCCATACACTGTTCTCTCTGCTACTGCATAGCAAGCAGTACCAGTGCACCAAAGCTGGAACCAAAAGTACCCTAATCAACTTCTACACCCAAGCCATAAGACTGCTAAATAGCTAAGCAAATGGCTACCCGGACTACCTGCATTGACCCTTTTTTTGCACTAACTCTCTTGTACTGAATCTATGCACAGATACCATAGTGACATCCCCCCACACACACACTACATACACCCACACACACATAGCACGCTCACACATTCATAATGACGCCACACACCGGCACTCACACACACATTCACAATCACCACTTATGCTGCTGTTACTGTCTATCCTTTTGCCAATTCACTTTACCCCTCCCTATATGTACCTAGCTACCTCAATTACCACGCACCCCTGCACATCGACTCGGTACTGGTACTCCCTGTATATAGTCATGTTACCTTTACTCGTTATTGTCATTTGTTATTCACTGTGTATTTATTCCTCATGCCACTATTTCAATGTTTTTAGTTTTATCTTAACTCTGCATTGTTGGAAAAGGGCCTATAAGTCGGCTTGGGGAGTATCCAGATTGTCATACCTTCATACCGACCTTATGCCATACCGGTATATTCGGTAATACAGGCACTGAACACAGGGGCCGCTATTGTAATCCGAAGGATAGCAATGTTAACAAGTACATGTAACATACCATAGAGATTACTAACTAAATGCTAACCAGCGCATTGCAAACCTTTTATAGTCTACTACCTAAAGTATTTGTAGCTCATAAAGATATATAAGAAACCAAAAAATTCAACTCATCTGATGCAGCACTCCATCACTATCCTTTTTGGTCAAATAGTGGCTTGCGAAAGTATTTACCCCCCTTATCATTTTTATGATAATGTCACGTTCCTGACCTGTTTTCTGTTGTTTTGTATGTGTGTGATGGTCAGGGCGTGAGTTTTGGGTGGGCAGTCTATGTTTTCCGTTTCTATGTTGGTTTTGGGTTGCCTGGTATGGCTCTTAATTAGAGGCAGGTGTTTTGCGTTTTCCTCTAATTGAGAGTCATATTAAGGTAGGAGGTTCTCACTGTTTGTTTGTGGGTGATTGTCGCTGTGTCTGTGTATTTTGCACCACACGGGACTGTAGCGTTTGTTCGTTCGGTTTGTCATAGTCTGTACCTGTTCCTACGTGCTTCGTGTTTTATGTAAGTACTCATGGTTTAGGTCAGTATACATTCGTTATTTTGTAATCCTTCCCAGTGTTTGTTTTCGTGTTTCGTCGTTTACCTTAATAAATTCATTATGTATTCACAACCCGCTGCATGTTGGTCGAATCACTACTCCTCCTCTTCGTATGAAGAGGAGGAGGAACATCGTTACAGATAATTTCTGTATTTTGAATTTGGCGCTCTGCAATTTCACAGGCTGTTAGGTGATGGGCAGGTGGGACACTCGTTTTAAACCGCTGGAGTGTTGCTTTAGCAGTATGCTTAGGGTCATTGTCCTGCTAGAAGGTGAACCTCCATCCCAGTCTCAGATCTCTGGAAGACTGAAACAGGTTTCCCTCAATCATTTTCCTTTGTTTAGCGCCATTCCATCATTCCTTCAATTCTGACCAGTTTCCCAGTCGCTGCCGATGAAAAATATCCCCAAAGCATGATGCTGCCACCACCATGCTTCACTGTGATGATGGTGTTCTCAGGGAGGTAAGACATACATAGTGCCAGACATAGCGTTTTCCTTGGGGCAAAAAAGCTACATTTTAGTCTCATCTGACCAGAGTTCTTTCTTCCATATGTTTGGGGAATCTCCCACATGCCTTTTGGCAAACACCAAACATCTTCGCTTATTTTCTTCAGGCCACTCTTCCGTAAAGCTCAGCTCTGTGGAGTGCACGCCTTAAGTGGTCCTATGGACAGATGCTGTGGAGCTTTGCAGCTCCTTCAAGGTTATATTTGGTCCCTTTGTTGCCTCTCTGATTAATGCTCTCCTTGCCTGGTCTGTGAGTTTTGGTGGGCGGCCCTCTCTTGCCAGGGTTGCTGTGGTGCCATATGCTTTCCATTTTTTAATAATGGATTTAATGGTGCTCCATGGGATGTTCAAAGTTTCTGATATTTTTTTATAACTCAACCCTGATCTGTACTTCTCCACAACTTTGTCCCTGACCTGTTTGGAGAGCTCCTTGGTCTTCATGGTGGTGCCCCTTGCTTAGTGATGTTGCAGACTCTACGGCTTTAAGAACAGGTGTATATATACTGAGATCGTGTGACGGATCATGTGACAATTAGATTGCACACAGGTGGACTTTATTTAACTAATGATGTGACTTCAGAAGGTAATTGGTTACACCAGCTCTTATTTAGGCGCTTCATAGCAAAGGGTGTGAATACATATGCACGCACCACTTTTCCAGTTTTTATTTTTTTGAATTTTTGGGAAATAAGTATTTTTTTTATTTCACTTCACCAATCTGGACTGTTTTATGTATGTCCATTACATGAAATCCAAAGAAAAATCTATTTAAATTACAGGTTGTAATGCAACAAAATAGGAAAAATGCCAAGGGGGTGAGTACCTTTTCAAGGCACTGTAGCCCTTACACAGTCTGGAGGTGTTTTGGTTCATTGTCCTGTTGAAAAACAAATGATTGTCACTAAGCCCAAACCAGATGGGATGGCGTATCGCTGCAGAATGCTGTGGTGCTGGTTAAGTGGTTAACTCACAGACAAAATTTTGACAGTTTTGGAAACTTTCGAGTGTTTTCTATCCTAATCTGACAATTATATGCATATTCTAGTTTCGGGGGCTGAGAAATAGGCCGTTTCAAATGGGTACGTTTTTAAGCCAAAAACGAAAATACTGCCCCCTATACTTAAGAAGATAACAGCAACTTGAAAGTGTAAGACTCCAGCCGTTCAGTCGTGGTGTACTTCTGAATTCTGTCTGGCCTGGTTCCACAGTCATGCTGGAGGAACAGCTCTTCTTCGTAACCCTTATACAGTAGCTGAGAGGGATGTACTGTAGGTACAGAGGGTGTCGCGTTGTTCTTTTGTCGGTGCCTCTGCATCAACTTATTTATATTCATACATGTCTCCCCAAATAGATGCAGGCAAGCCATATGTACCACGGTCCACAACTTGGTCAGTTTCTCCTGGGTCTCCAGGCTTCTCTTCTTCATGCCATTCATCAGCTTTCAGATCCGAATCTGAGCATTGTCTGGGTTATGGCTGTGTTCTCCAGATAACTTGGAGATAACCCAGTCAGTGAGGGTTATGCGACCTCTGCATTCAAAAGCATCATATTCGGGGCACTTAGAGAGGGACTTATTTGCGGTCTGTAGTTCCTGTCTGTAGGTGTAACTTTCATGTGCCAGGATATTTTTTCCACGCACAGAGAAAATAAATGTGGCTTCCATTGCTTGTTCTGCTCCTCTGAGAATAATGAATGCTGACGGGAACAGATATTTTTAAGCAGAATATTTGGAATATTAGCATATGAATGACTTGAAATTTGATTGCTGGGCTATCGTAGCTACCCATCCAACCCATTTATTCAGATACGGCAGTTCAAAGAGGATAGTTTCATAGGTAATAGATTTGGTCTAGTTACTGTTCATTAGCGGCATACATTTGCATTCATTAAATCGCTTAAAATAGCCTATACTCTTGTGTAATGTACAGTCTACTCTACTGTTTGTCTGTCTGGACTGACTGCCTGTCTTGGTGAGAATCTTAAGTTAATAAATACTAAAATTGACTTCTTCAGTTTGTGTGCATAACCTAAAACTAAAACTGTCTTTTAGAATTCATGGGAATGTAATATTTTAATATATTCTCATAACATTTCACTAGTTCAAAATTGTGTGATATCAAACACTTTTCAACCCCAGCTAGGGTTGGGCAGCACTTTCCAACGTTCCAATGTTATAGTCTTGTGAACGTCTCATGCATATTTATTTATTCAAAATGGGAACAATGGGAGTAATGAGAGGTGAAAATGATTTGAATGCGAGTGTCCAGACATGGCAGAGAAGCATTTTAACAGCATTCCAATGTTATAGACTTGTGAATCTCTCATGTATATATTTTTTTATTGACACATACTGATTTCAAACTACATTCTCCTTCATATTATAAAGACATGAGGTCTTTATAATATGAAGGAGAATGTAGTTTGAAATCAGTATGTGTCAATAACAAGGAAATGCCCCCCCACACCATGACTGACCCCACAAAGAAATGCCCCCCCACACCATGACTGACCCACCGCCAAACCGGTCATGCTGGTGGATGTTGCAGGCAGCAGAACGTTCTCCACGGCGTCTCCAGACTCTGTCACGTCTGTCACATGTGCTCATGTGCTCGCCAGAGGTATGGCATTTCTTTGTGGGGCCGGACAGCCCTCCATGTGCTCGCCAGAGGTAGCCTGACTGCCATTAGGTACCGAGATGAGATCCTCAGACCCCTTGTGAGACAGTATGCTGACACATGCACATTTGTGGCCTGCTGGAGGTCATTTTGCATGGCTCTGGCAGTGCTCCTCCTTGCACAAAGGCGGAGGTAGCGGTCCTGCTGCTGGGCTGTTGCCCTCCTACGGCCTCCTCCACGTCTCCTGATGTACTGGCCTGTCTCCTGGTAGTGCCTCCATGCTCTGGACATTACGCTGACAGACACAGCAAACCTTCTTGCCACAGCTCGCATTGATGTGCCATCCTGGATGAGCTGCACTACCTGAGCCACTTGTGTGGGTGTAGACTCCGTCTCAGCTACCACTAGAGTGAGAGCACCGCCAGCATTCAAAAGTGACCAAAACATCAGCCAGGAAGCATAGGAACTGAGAAGTGGTCTGTGGTCACCACCTGCAGAATCACTCCTTTATTGGGGATGTCTTGCTAATTGCCTATAATTTCCACCTTTTGTCTATTCCATTTGCACAACAGCATGTGCAATTTATTGTCAATCAGTGTTGCTTCCTAAGTGGACAGTTTGATTTCACAGAAGTGTGATTGACTTGGAGTTACATTGTGTTGTTTAAGTGGTCCCTTTATTTTTTTGAGCAGTGTATTTTATTTTCATAATTCATTATGCTATAACCTATAGATGATATTCTGCCCATATGAACACATGTATTTTAGTCCATATAAAGAAAAGCTATGCACGACATAATGAAAAGGATTAAACAGAAACAACATTGTTTCAAATTCTTTAATACAAGACTAATAAACGGAAATAGGCTATGCAGCTGGCTTCACAGTTTCTCCGCCAGATAGACCTGCAAGGAAACTCAACATATCTCGATGAAATATGCTAATTTATTGAAAATGAAATACAGAACTATCTAATTTACATAAGCACTCATACCCAGGCCACTACTTTGTAGAAGCACCTTTGGCGATGATTACAGCTGTGACTCATCTTGGGTATGTCTGTATCAGCTTTTCACATCTGGTTTCCTTCCTTGTAGATTTTCTCAAGAATTCTTAAGTTAGATGGGGAGCGGCAGTGAACAGCAATCTTCAAGTTTTTTCTCAGATTTTCAATGGGATTCAAGTCTGGACTTTGCCTGGGCCACTCAAGGACTTTCACATTCTTGTTCTGAAGCCATTCCATTGTTGCTTTTGCTGTCCACTTGGGGTCATTGTCCTGTGGGAACGTAAATCTTCATCCCCATTCTAAGGTAGTTTGTACTCTGAAGTTGGTTCTCAAGGACTTGCATGTATTTGACTCCATTCAATGTTCCCTCTATCCTTACCAGTCTCCCAGTTCCTGCTGCTGAATTGCATCCCCATAGCATAATTCTGCCACCACCTTGCTTCACGGTAGGGTTGGTGTTAGATGGATGTGCCTGGTTTTCTCCAGACATTTCTCATCAGATCATAGAGTCTTTTACCTCAGTCGTTCACATGCAAAATACCATAAAGCTCAGATTGTCAATGTAAATAGTCTGGTTAACCACTTGATTAATTGTTCATCAGTCTTACATGCTGACCACACCACTCGTGTTGTGTGTTATTCAACCATTGCAACCACACATTTGGCATGCCACCCCGGATCCTCTGCAAATACTACCACTGCACCACCGAGAGCATCCTGAACTGCAGCATCACGGACTGGTACGGGAATTGCTCTGTCCACGACTGCAAGGCCCTCCAGCGGGTGTTGAAGATGGCCCAATACATCAGTGGAACCGCGCTCCCACCCATACAGGACATCTACTCGAAACGGTGCCTAAAGAAGGCCCACAGCATCATCAAGGAACCTACACACCCCAGTCACGAGCTGTTCAGGTTCACTCCCTTACCGTCGGGCAGACGGTATACGAGCATGAGGTCTGAAACCAACAGGCTCAGAGACTGTGTCTATCTACAAGCCATCAGACTGCTGAACACTTGAACTGGACTGACCACCTTGGCACACATTCACTCACTCACGCACAGACCCACACAGACATATCACATGTTATGTTTGTATTCTTATGTTTTATTCGTTTTTATTGTTGTTGCATTGTTGAGAAAGAACCTGAACATAAGCATTTCGTTGGATGGTGTACACCACGTGTATCCCGTATATACAACTAATAAAACTTGAAACTTTTAAAAAACACACATGAGCGTGAGGCTGGTCTGGGCATGAACACTGATCCAATAAGGGTGAATAACGCTGATCTAATCTAATAGTTGAGAGGAGAGTGTGTGTACATGTCTGCTCCCTTCTCTCCCTCCAGGGGAAATCGGAGAGTAGAAATGTGGAGCAGAGCAGCTCTCCTCAAGCATGACAGCCAGTCTCACCCTACAGCTTCCTAACACACTCTATTGATAGCTGTACCCTGGCTCTGTCTGCTGACTGGAGACACGAACTGAGTTTGGCATTATCAAGCCAAACGTCCCGAGCCATTCAGCTCCACGTCTCCTCACCAGTCACCTGGAGGTTGTTAACTAGAGCTGTGAGCTCCCTGACAGAAGCCAGTCTCTTCTGGGCTTAAAGGAGCAGTACATCAGTTTTCACCTTTAAAACAGACCACAAGGGATCCATGGCCAAATAATGATTTGTAGGGAAGACTTGGAAGTCCATTCCATTTTGACAGTGAACTGTCAGCAAAATAATATGTTTTGAATGTGGATACCATAAAAGATCTTGAACAAATATGGCTGGTCAGTCTGAGCTAGTTATTTTCCTTTCATATTGTATTTCTTTTTATTTTACCTTTATTTAACTAGGCAAGTCAGTTAAGAACCAATTCTTATTTTCAACGACGGCCTAGGAAGAGTGGGTTAACCGCCGGCACATAATCCAGGAGTAAGAATGACCAGATCTATAAACAGTAGAAAATTACAATTAGATTTAGGAACACCTTCACCTGTAATGCACAGTGAAAACCTCTTAATTTGTGTGTGTGCACGCTCACGTGCGTGTGTGTCGCAGTAGTAGCTCGATGCTGCTAATTGCTGCTTCATGTTTAGGACTCCTATGAGCCCAATCTCTGTGGTAGAGAATGTACAGTATGTAGGGAATAGTTGTATCGAAAGTAGTGGACTACATAGGGAATAGAGCATCATTTGGGATGCACACCTACTGGTTATCCCCTGCTACCTGCCCCTCATCCAGTGAAAAATAATTGTTTGTCACTCTATTTGTCACCTATTTGTATGCTATACATGTGGAAGTAAAAGCCCTGTGCTCTCTGTCTTTCTCTCTCTTTCTCTCATTAAATCCAGACGGATTGTGTCCACCACAAGCAGGTAAAAAATGTTTTGTCAAGAATCTTGTTCCGGAGGCAGCTCTGCAGAGTGGTCACTAGCTGGGACAGCCACGATTATAGGCTGATTAGAACCTAGTACTGTTTCCTTAGGCAAACCAACTCGATAATAATCCTAATGGTAAAACTTTACTTGACACCCAGTGTCATAACACATTATGACATGGGTGGGTCTAATCCTGAATGCTGATTGGTTAAAACCGCATTCCAGCCGGTGTCGTTACCACGGGCTAAATCTATGATGTTAAAATGCCTATTTACTCTGTTCCATCTGACTATGCAGTCCACTGTCTCATCAGCCAAGCCAGACAATTTATAAACATGATCTCTACTATAAAAAGCCTTTAGACATTATCTCACATTTCTTTTAGACTAACATTAAGTTTTCAACAGGGGAGATTTGTATAAACCTTGCTGTCTGTCTCTCTGATTTTTGCAATTTTATTTCAATATTCAATTTCGATCTCCGCTGTCCCATAGTAATGAACGTGTCGGGAGTCTTGATGAGAGACAGGCATAGCGAAATCGAAAACAATGAATCAGCATAATTTTTATGGATATATACAAAGAAATATCAATAGAACACAGGATAAGTACATTAGAGTTAACTGCAACTCAGATTGCAGCCCAAATAAATGGTTCACAGAGTTCAAGTAACAGACACATCTGAACATCAACTCTTCAAAGGAGACGTGAATCAGGCCTTCATGGTCAAATTTCTGCAAAGAAACAACTACTAAAGGACACCAATAAGAAGAATAGAGTTGATTCGGCAAAGAAACACGAGCACTGTACGTTAGAACGGTGGAAATCTGTCCTTTGGTCTGATGAGTATATATGTGAGATTTTTGGTTCCAACCGCTGTGTCTCACAAAGAGTAAGTGAACGGATGATCCCTGCATGTGTCATTCCCACCGTGAAGCACGAAGGAGGAGGTGTGATGGTGTAGAGGTGCTTTGCTGGTGACACTGTCTGTGATTTATTTAGAATTCCAGTCACACTTAACCAGCATGGCTACCACAGCATTCTGCAGCGATACGCCATCCCATCTGGTTAGCGCTTAGTGGGACTATCGATTTGTTATTCAACAGGACAATGATCACACACACCTCCAGGCTGTGCAAGGGCTATTTGATCAAGAAGGAGAGTGCTGCATCAGATCACCCGACCTCAACCGAATTGACATGGTTTGGAATGAGTTGGACCGCAGAGTGAAGAAAAAGCAGCCAAAATCATTCCAGGAAACTAGGCGTATGTCACTGGTCACTACTACTTGAACTTACAACTTCTTTTTTGCATAAATGACTTCTGGAACATGTGAACTTTCATTTGCCGTAATAACAAACTTGTATGCCATCTGTAAATATGAATTAAATTGTTAAATTGTGAGCCTAGTTGGTTTAGCCACAGAAAAAGCTGGCAACCTTCCCACTAGCCATGATTGGCTGAGAGAATGAGTGGGCTGGACATGTCGAGAGATGAGTTTGAATTGGTCTGCCATATAGCATGCTTCTGTCTATTTGAGCTGGGCAGTATGTGTAGGTAATCATGTCTAAAGCGGCTTTAAAAAAAATCATCATATAGTAAAACTGTAAACTCTTGCTCTCCACTTTCTTGAGGACCGAGTTTAGAAATCAGTGGAATTTGAGATGGATAACTGAGGAGATGGAGAAAACACAAGTCTCCAGATTACATCTTCAATCTAAGGGCAACCAAGGCATCCGTTACAGGGAGACGCATCCATCCACGATGTATACGGGTAAGATAGTCTAGTAGCTACATTTTCAGATATTACACATTTCTAATTTTGACAAAAAGTGGTTTCATTTCAAGTTAAACTGTACTATTAGCTAGCTAACGTTAGCTGGCTGGCTCGCTGGCTAACATTATGTGTATGATCTTATTCCTATCTCAGAGACATTTGCATTGCTAGCTATAGCATAATGTTAGCAAGCTAACATTGAACGCTACCGTCCCACATATCCCAAAGAAGTTAATAATCTACTGGAGAACCATTTTGGATTTAGGTATAACTTATGTATTAGTGAAGCTTTTACTGAAAGGTTTACATTTGTTATATTAGTCATTTTAGCGCCCCAAACTCATATTCACTATATAAATATGCACTGTTAATTTTTTATGGCTTTGCATTCCAAAGAAAATATATATTTTTTTACTTATATTATTTTAAAAAATGAGTCGTCTGGAGCAGACGATTAGTATTACTATTAGTAAGTAAGTCAACTGTGATAGGACCAAAGTGTCACGACTTCCTCCGAAGTTGGCTCCTCTCCTTGTTCGGGCGGTGTTCGGCGATCGACGTCACCGGCTATCTAGCCATCACCGCTCCATTTTTCATATTTTCATTTGTCTTGTTTTCATACACACCTGGTTTTCATTTCCCCAATCAATCTACTTTTATTTAACCCTCTGTTTCTCATCATGTTTTGTGTGTAATTGTCTTCATGTCAAGTGATGTTCGTTAAGCGCTTTTACTTTATTGTTCCGTGTTTTGAGCGTGTTTGTTTTGTTGTGCTACCGGTTTGGAACTATAATAAAGTGCGCTTTATTTAATATTACTCTGCTCTCCTGCACCTGACTTCGCCTTCATATACACCTTGAAAGAATTACACACCGATTGAATGGAGTCAGCAGGATCAGGTACCCCGGTTAGAGGAGTCGAGGAGCGCGTCCAGGAACATTCGGCCATGCTACATGATCTTGGTGCCTTGATGGATCGCGTTGTCCAGACCATGGACCCCTGGGAGAGACAGGAGGTCTCTCCAGTGCCTCGACCAGCACAACCGGGGTTGTCTCCACCCGTTCCATTCGGAGGGGATTCCGGGGGGATGCGTCTCTCCCTTCCCAGGGAGTATGATGGAATGGCAGCACAGTGCCAGGGATTCTTGCTACTACTGGACCACTACCTGGCCACTGTGCACCCAGCTCCCTCGGGAGGGGAGAGAGTGGCCGCCCTCGTCTCCTGCCTCACAGGAAGAGCGCTGGAGTGGGCAAACACCATTTAGAGAGAAGGAGACACGGCTCCAGACCACTTCAAGGATTTCACCTGTCGCTTCAGGGCCGTCTTCGACCATCCTCCTGAGGGCAGAGCGGCGGGGGAGAGGCTCTTCCATTTGCGGCAGGGGACAAGGAGCGCCCAGGACTTCGCCCTTGAATTCCGAACCTTGGCCGCCGGCGCAGGCTGGAACGACAGAGCCCTCATTGACCACCATAGATGCAGCCTACGAGAGGACGTCCGACGTGAGCTGGCCTGCAGGGATGCCACCATTACCTTTGACCAACTGGTGGATTTGTCCATCAGGGGTATATTTGAGGGTACACCAGGGGTACATTCGGCCCTCTACTTCACCTGCCTCCTCAAGTGTCTTTTTTGTCAAGAAGAAGGATGGAGGTTTACGCCTGTGCATTGACTATCAAGGTCTCAATCAAATCACGGTGGGGTACAGTTATGCGCTACCTCTTATTGCTACGGCGATTGAGTCAATGCATGGGGCGCGCTTCTTCACAAAACTGGATCTCAGGAGTGCGTATAATCTGGTGCGTATCCGGGAGGGAGACGAGTGGAAGACAGCGTTCAGTACCACCACAGGGCATTATGAGTACCTTGTCATGCCGTACAGGTTGAAGAATGCTCCATCAGTTTTTCAATCCTTTGTAGATGAGATTTTCAGGGACCTGCACGTGCAGGGTGTAGTGGTGTATATCGATGACATTCTGATTTACAAAGCTACACGCGCCGAGCATGTGTCCTTGGTGCGCAAGGTACTTAGACGACTGTTGGAGCATAACCTGTATGCCAAGTCTGAGAAATGCCTGTTCTTTCAGCAGGCCGTCTCCTTCCTAGGGTATCGCATTCCCACATCAGGCCATACTTACCACGTGGATCCTGTTTAAGTTGTAATGAAATCACACCTTCTTGTTGAGTAACTGAAAATATGATATACCTCTACTGGTATACCATCAAGCCCTGGTGTTTTTCCAGACTGAAAAGATTTTATTGCCTCAAAGTTCCTTCTTTTTTTTTCTCCATAAGTTGGCCTTCATACAGGTCTTTCTGTAAATTTGACAATTTTACATTATTATTAGGAAACAAATCCTAACAGTTAACATCATTCAGTGGAAATGGAGGAGACTCAAAAGAAAACATATGTTTAAAATATTTAGCTTCCTATCATTTGGTGAATCA
Organism: Salvelinus fontinalis; assembly: GCF_029448725.1. Lineage (NCBI taxonomy): Eukaryota > Metazoa > Chordata > Actinopteri > Salmoniformes > Salmonidae > Salvelinus > Salvelinus fontinalis. The sequence continues at coordinate 6,526,329 of NC_074699.1, forward strand.
TGGATGACTTCATCATTTGTAATACGTTTGTCACGCCCTGGCCTTAGTATTCTTTGTGTTCTTTATTATTTTAGTTAGGTCAGGGTGTGACATGGGGAATGTTTGTGTGTTGTTGGTTTTGGGTGTTGTTTATGGTAAAGGGGTTGTTGGGTATAGTATATGGGTTTGTGTGGAGTACATGTGTCTAGTGTTGTCTATGTATGTTTAGTTGTCTAGGAGAGTCTATGGTTACCTGAATGAGTTCCCAATTAGAGACAGCTGATTTCGGTTGTCTCTGATTGGGAGCCTTATTTAGGGTAGCCATAGGCTCTCATTGGTTGTGGGTAATTGTCTATGTGATACGTTTGTAGCCAGTGTGTGCACATCGTTGTTTTAGCTTCACGATCGTTTTCTTGTTTTGTTTAGTGTTTAAGTGTTTTTGTTTCGTGTGCCGTCTTCGTAAATAAAAAGGAGATGGCTTATTTTCCAAGTGCTGCGTATTGGTCCGTCAATCCTCCACACGATCGTGACAACGTTTCTGTAAGTCATTTTTGGTTCAGTAGCATTTCTATGTTGAAGATTCAAAAAAAAAAAATCACAATTTTCACAAGAAAGTTTAGGGGTAGATTTTCGGATTCCTTTCTCTGCATGTTGAACGAGTGATTACTCAAATCGATGGCGCCAACTAAACTGACTTTTTGGGATATAGAGAAGTACTTTATCTAACAAAACAACACTACATGTTATACCTGAGACCATTTGGATGACAAATCAGAGGAGGATTTTCAAAAAGTAAGTGAATATATAATCGCTATTTGTAAATTTATGAAACCTGTGCCAGTGGAAATATATTTTGATGTGGGGTGTTGACCTCAAACAATCGCATGGAATGCTTTCGCTGTAACAGCTACTGTAAATCGGACAGTGCAGTTAGATTAACAAGAATTGAAGCTTTCAACTGATATAAGACACTTGTATGTACCTAAATGTTTAATATCCACCATTTTTATGATTATTTATTTGAATTCCGCGCCCTCCAGTTTCACCGGAAGTTGTCCCGCTAGGCTCTAGGGTGAGTCATGGTCAGTGAGCTGTTCTCTCATTTGTGTCTGGAAGTATCTAGCAAGTGGTCACATGTATTGTATTGCATATCTGATGATCTGCAGACTATGCCACCTTTTTCTTTCATGCTTGGCTAGTACACTAGTTCCATCAAAGTATGCATTTAGGTTAGTGGCACAATCAATAGAACAACTCAATTGAGAATAAATATCAAACAACTCACCTTCTTGAACACTGATATTACTGTCACGCCCTGGCCTTAGTATTCTTTGTTTTCTTTATTATTTTAGTTAGGTCAGGGTGTGACATGGGGAATGTTTGTGTTTTGTTGGTTTTGGGTGTTTGTATGGTAAAGGGGTTGTTGGGTATAGTATATGGGTTTGTGTGGAGTACATGTGTCTAGTGTTGTCTATGTATGTTTAGTTGTCTAGGAGAGTCTATGGTTACCTGAATGAGTTCCCAATTAGAGACAGCTGATTTCGGTTGTCTCTGATTGGGAGCCTTATTTAGGGTAGCCATAGGCTCTCATTGGTTGTGAGTAATTGTCTATGTAGAACGTTTGTAGCCTGTGTGTGTATGTGCACAACGTTATTTAGCTTCACGGTCGTTTGTTGTTTTTGTATAGTTTGTATTAAGTGTTTCGTGTTTATTTTTTTGTCATCTTTTAAAATAAAAGAAGATGGCTTATTTTCCAACTGCTGCGTTTTGGTCCGTCAATCCGCCACACGATCGTGACAGAATTACTCACCATTATAGGACCAAGCGGCATGGAAAGCGGCAACAGGACCTACCTACACAGGATTCATGGACATGGGAGGAGATACTGGATGGTAAGGGGCCGTGGGCTCAACCGGGAGAATATCGCCTTCCTCGTGAAGAGCTGGAGGCAGCTAAAGCCGAGAGGAGGCGATATGAGGAGGCAGCACGGAGACAAGGCTGGAAACCCGTGAGTACAACCCAAAAATTTCTTGGGGGGGGGGGGCCTTAAAGGGAGTGTGGCGAAGTCAGGTAGGAAACCTGCGCCTACTCCCTGTACTTACCGTGGAGAGCGAGAGTACGGGCAGACACCGTGTTACGCAGTAGAGCGCACGGTGTCTCCTGTACGCGTGCATAGCCCGGTTCGGTACATTTCAGCTCCACGTATCGGCCGGGCTAGACTGAGCGTTGAGCCGTATGTCATGAAGCCGGCCCAACGCATCTGGTCACCAGTGCGTCTCAGCCGGCAGGAGTCTGCCGTCTGCACAGCGATGACTGAACTGCCCGTCTGCCAAGCGCCATCTGAGCCATCCGTCTCCCCAGCGCCATCTGAGCCATCCGTCTCCCCAGCGCCATCTGAGCCATCCGTCTGCAATGAGCCTGCAAAGCCGCCCGTCTGCCATGAGCCTGCAAAGCCGCCCGTCTGCCATGAGCCCACTGAGCCGCCAGCCAGACAGGAGCCGCTAGAGCCGTCCGTCAGACAGGAGCCGCTAGAGCCGTCCGTCAGACAGGATCTGCCAGAGCCGCCAACCAGACAGGATCTGCCAGAGCCGCCAATCAGACAGGAGCAGCCAGATCAGTCAGCCAGCCATGAGCAGCCAGATCATTCAGCCAGCCATGAGCAGCCAGATCAGTCAGCCAGCCATGAGCAGCCAGATCCGTCAGCTAGCCATGAGCAGCCAGATCCGTCAGCTAGCCATGAGCAGCCAGATCCGTCAGCTAGCCATGAGCAGCCAGATCCGTCAGCTAGCCATGAGCAGCCAGATCCGTCAGTTAGCCATGAGCAGCCAGATCCGTCAGCCAGCCATGAGCAGCCAGATCCGTCAGCCAGCCATGAGCAGCCAGATCCGTCAGCCAGCCATGAGCAGCCAGATCCGTCAGCCAGCCATGAGCAGCCAGATCCGTCAGCCAGCCATGAGCAGCCAGATCCGTTAGCCAGCCATGAGCAGCCAGATCTGTCAGCCAGCCATGGGCCGTCCCTCAGTCCGGAGCTGCCATTCCTCAGTCCGGAGCTGCCATTCCTCAGTCCGGAGCTGCCATTCCTCAGTCCGGAGCTGCCATTCCTCAGTCCGGAGCTGCCATTCCTCAGTCCGGAGCTGCCCCTTACCCTGGTGCTGCCCCTTACCCTGGTGCTGCCCCTTACCCTGGTGCTGCCCCTTACCCTGGTGCTGCCCCTTACCCTGGTACTGCCCCTGACCCTGTTACTGCCCCTGACCCTGGTACTGCCCCTTACCCTGGTACTGGCCCTTAGTCCGGAGCTGCCATTCCTCAGTCCGGAGCTGCCCCTTAATGCAATGGGGTTAATGTGGAGGGGGGTCATTTGGAGGAAGCCTAGGAGGTGGTTAGGGACTGTGGTGACGTGGGGACCAGAGCCGGAGCCGCCACCGTGGATGGAAGCCCACCCAGACCCTCCCCTAGACTGTGTAATGGTGCGCCCGGAGTTCGCACCTTAAGGGGGGGGTTATGTCACGCCCTGGCCTTAGTATTCTTTGTTTTCTTTATTATTTTAGTTAGGTCAGGGTGTGACATGGGGAATGTTTGTGTTTTGTTGGTTTTGGGTGTTTTTATGGTAAAGGGGTTGTTGGGTATAGTATATGGGTTTGTGTGGAGTACATGTGTTGTCTATGTATGTTTAGTTGTCTAGGAGAGTCTATGGTTACCTGAATGAGTTCCCAATTAGAGACAGCTGATTTCGGTTGTCTCTGATTGGGAGCCTTATTTAGGGTAGCCATAGGCTCTCATTGGTTGTGAGTAATTGTCTATGTAGAACGTTTGTAGCCTGTGTGTGTATGTGCACAACGTTATTTAGCTTCACGGTCGTTTGTTGTTTTTGTATAGTTTGTATTAAGTGTTTCGTGTTTATTTTTTTGTCATCTTTTAAAATAAAAGAAGATGGCTTATTTTCCAACTGCTGCGTTTTGGTCCGTCAATCCGCCACACGATCGTGACAATTACACAATACTGACAACTACGTTTTGGGTGTTGAGTACTTTCTCTGCAGAGGTGCCGGTGTGCGAAGATTGAGGAATGGTGTAACTTTACTTTGCCTCTCAGTGCCTTGTCAGCATCCCAAATTGCACCCTTATCCCAATTTAGTGCACTACTTTTGACCAGGACCCATAGGGTTTGGGATGCAGCCCTAGTCTGTGTATTGAAGAGGGTGCAGCGCTCCCAGACATTTTAGCTGGTGCAGCAATCTCACACGCAGCCACTTCTCTCAAAAACGGAAATCTGTCAGTCTCTGCCTAATGCCTAGAGGACTGGCAAAGTGGTGCACTATGAAAAGGCGTTGCCTCTGCTCTGCCAGTCATTCAAATCAAAAGGGGACAACAACACTGAAAGATAGTTATGGATAGTGGTTGGGAAGGAGGCCGTCATGTAAATCACTCAATGGAATGTTGCTTTACCCCAGGTAGTATTTTACTTGAACTTTTATGTGTGGTAAACAATAATGTTTATCGCGGAAACCTGGGAAACAGGACTGATGGGATTCAATAGAGGTGTTTACTTTGGCAAAACAATCCCTTTCCCTTTAACTCGTCATGACTGAAATGTTCACAACTTCTACCTCTCCCCGTGCGACTGTATTCTACAGAACAAACATGACTCGTAGATCTCTGAGCACAACATTAATATCATATTGTTGGACAGTGCAATTGAACTCCAGTCCTGGAGGGCCAAATGAAGTACCTCTGGATGTCTTTTCTACCCAGTAGTACATTGATTGATTCATGTCACTGATTGGACAGAGAGTTCACTCAGTTGGTGTGCCAGATCTGAAATCAGTCCCTGATTAGGAGAGAAATAAAAACAAAAAATTGGATGAACTACAAAACTGTTTTGGCCCTGGAATTGAATATCCCTGCTTCGGCCATGGAACTATTTTCTATTTCTGCCACACTGGTGGGATCAGGGTTTTGTACTAGATCTCAATGAGAAAATAGCAACAAAAAAAATGGCCATCTGAGGACCAACACATCTTCATTGAAGACGTGAAGGAGATAACTAGAGCACATCCTATAAGATATCAGATGTATCACGTTTAATTCCGCCCCACACTCCTTCTTCTCCGTATCCATCTCTGTACAACCACATCTTTAATTACTTCACCTGAAAAATGACCTTGTCTCCTCCTGTCCTCTCCTGATTACTGGATCATTTCTGCTCTGTGCTAGCTACTGTAGCCGCAGATAAATGCTGTGAATTTGGGGATGATAGAGGGGCTGTTGTGTGTGCGTAGGGGTTAACAGAAATGACAAAATACAATTACAAATACAATTACAAAATATACTAAAGACCAATGTATCAAAAATAAATTACAACATACATTTGCAAAGTATTGTATTTACTTCAAATACATTAGCAAGCAGCCCTTAACAGCCACAACATTCTCAGTAATGGTTATAAAAACATTTTACTTGCTATGACTGTGACGTGTTATTTATCTACCTTATTTGAATCCACTGCCTGTAAGTCGCTCTGCACAAGAGCTTTTGCTGAATGACCTAAAGGTAAATGTGAAAATGAACAACTGCAAAGCACACAGTTCATTAGACTAATACTCAGCATGGTTTGCAAGTGTCAGTTTTACATTTACATTTTGGTCATTTAATTGTGCCATCAGACTTCAGATACCAGTACAGGCTGAAAGGGGGCCACAAAATTGTGAACCGCTATGAATCCAATTAGGTCCTGCTTTATAGACATGCTGCCTATAAAGGCTTCATAAAGCCTTCATAAATACTACATAAATGCATTACAAATAATCTATAACCGTATGTCATGCTTTATAAAGGGTTCATAAATTTGCCATAACTGTGTGACATAACCACCGATGTAAAATGTGACATAAACCTGTGCTTTATAAAGGGTGGCATAAGTACCGCATAATAAAGGGCTTATAAATAATATTAAATTGAGGCTTCACAAAGCATGAATAACCATGTCATGCATCTTAGAAGAAAATTGAAATTCTAGGATATTGGGTTTGATTCCCGGACCACCCATACGTAGAAATGCATTTACGCATGACTAAGTGTACGCAGGCATTTGTGTATTGGAGTCACTTTTCATTCTTAATTGATCTACCATTTCTATCATAGGCCACTGTAATCGATGGGGGCTCTGGGCGGTGCCATTCTGCTCATCTAATGAAGGTGCACATGGATCAGATTTAAACTTTGAAGACCAAGATCGAGTCATTGAAGGCAGACCAGCAGAAAGAGAAACATTATTTAAGGGCAGAGATACGGGCGAAAGCTGATGCATTGGTCCAGAGCCAGGCGGCATTGGCGGAGGGTCAGGCGGAGAATGACGCGTTGAAGAGGGCGAGGAACGAGATGGAGTCACAATCCATGCCAGGCACACCTGTGAGCTCTGGAACTTCACCTCTGACAGGCAGAGTCAACATATCTGGCACGTTCATCAGGTCATCGGTTCACCCTGACATTTCCATTCCTCTTCTGACAACAGAACTTCACCAACTGCTCACCAGGCACAGCAAGGGCCGTCCGGACCGTTATGCTGTTCAGCTATTCCAAGGATGTGTAACCGAAGAGAGATACCATGAGTGGACACATAATACCAACTGGTATGGATCCCGAGGCAAATGTGGCTTACCAGTGAACCTCTGGGTGTTCATCATTAATACTTTGTTTCAGAAGTTTCTGTCCATGACTGATGCTACCCGAAAAAGCATTGAAGACAGAGTTAATGAGTACTTGAGGTCACAAGAAATCTGTACATGGCCTGCTCTCCCTTATGTAAGGAATAAGGCACTTTACCATGTTTACTACAGTATGTACTGTAGGCTATGGTTACTTGTCAGACTGCACAGTATCCTAATAAACAAAATGCTTTAAATGCTTTATTATCCAAATGTTTAAAGTGCGTGTGGGCGACCTCATACAACCATAAAATGTTGCATAAAGCATGTTTATTTTTTATTTTATTTCACCTTTATTTAACCAGGTAGGCCAGTTGAGAACAAGTTCTCATTTACAACTGCGACCTGGCCAAGATAAAGCATAGCAGTGTGAACAGACAACAACACAGAGTTACACATGGAGTAAACAATAAACAAGTCAATAACACAGTAGGAAAAAAACAAAATGAGTCTATATACATTGTGTGCAAAAGGCATGAGGTAGGCAATAAATAGGCCCTCTAAAAACAGAAGTAAATATGTTGGCCTTTATAAATATTATTTTGCCCTTTATTTGGATTACAAATCAAATCAAATTTTATTTGTCACATACACATGGTTAGCAGATGTTAATGCGAGTGTAGCAAAATGCTTGTGCTTCTAGTTCCGACAATGCAGTAATAACCAACGAGTAATCTAACCTAACAATTCCACAACTACTACCTTATACACACACAAGTGTAAAGGGATAAAGAATATGTACATAAAGATATATGAATGAGTGAGGGTACAGAACGGCATAGGCAAGATGCAGTAGATGGTATAGAGTACAGTATATACATATGAGATGAGTAATGTAGGATATAAACATAAAGTGGCATAGTTTAAAGTGGCTAGTGATACATGTATTACATAAAGATGGCAAGATGCAGTAGATGATATAGAGCCAAATTTCTTCAGCCTCCTGAGGTTGAAGAGGCGCTGATGCGCCTTCTTCACAACGCTGTCTGTGTGGGTGGACCAATTCAGTTTGTCTGTGATGTGTACCCTGAGGAACTTAACTTTACTACCCTCTCCACTGCTGTCCCGTCGATGTGGATAGGGGGTTGCTCCCTCTGCTGTTTCCTGAAGTCCACAATCATTTCCTTTGTTTTGTTGACGTAGGCCGTGTAGGCGTAGGCCGTCTCATCGTTGTTGGTAATCAAGCCTAGTGTCGTCCGCAAACTTGATGATTGAGTTGGAGGCGTGCATGGCCACGCAGTAGTGGATGAACTGGGACGACAGTAGAGAACTCAGAACGCACCCTTGTGGAGCCCCAGTGTTGAGGATCAGCGGGGTGGAGATGTTGTTACCTACCCTCACCACCTGGGGGTGGCCCGTCAGGAAGTCCAGGACCCAGTTGCACAGGGCGGGGTCGAGACCCTGGGTCTCGAGCTTGATGACGAGTTTGGATGGTACAATGGTGTTAAATGCTGAGCTGTAGTCGATGAACAGCATTCTCACATAGGTAATCCTCTTGTCCAGATGGGTTAGGGCAGTGTGGTTGCGATTGCGTCGTCTGTGGATGTATTGGGGCGGTAAGCAAATTGGAGTGGGTCTAGGGTGTCAGGTAGGGTGGAGGTGATGACGGAAGTGAGTGCTACGGGGCGGTAGTCGTTTAGCTCAGTTACCTTAGCTTTCTTGGGAACAGGAACAATGGTGGCCCTCTTGAAGCATGTGGGAACAGCAGAGTAGGATAAGGATTGATTGAATATGTCCGTAAACACACCAGCCAGCTGATCTGCGCATGCTCTGAGGACGTGGCTGGGAATGCCGTCTGGGCCTGCAGCCTTGCGAGGGTTAGCACGTTTAAATGTTTTACTCACCTCGGCTGCAGTGAAGGAGAGCCCGCAGGTTTTGGTAGCGGGCCGTGTCAGTGGCACTGTATTGTCCTCAAAGCGAGCAAAAAAGTTAGTTAGTCTGTCTGGGAGCAAGACATCCTGGTCCGTGACGGGGCTGGTTTTCTTTTTGTAATCCGTGATTGACTGTAGACCCTGCCACATACCTCTTGTGTCTGAGCTGTTGAATTGCGACTCTACTTTGTCTCTATACTGGCACTTAGCTTGTTTGATTTCCTTGCGGAGGGAATAGCTACACTGTTTGTATTCGGTCATGTTTCCGGTCACCTTGCCCTGGTTAAAAGCAGTGGTTCGCGCATTCAGTTTCGCGCGAATGCTGCCATCAATCCACGGTTTCTGGTTTGGGAATGTTTTAATCGTTGCTGTGGGTATAACGTCGCCGATGCACTTTCTAATGAACTCGCTCACCGAATCAGCGTATTCGTTAATGTTGTTGTTGGACGCAATGCGGAACATATACCAATCCACGTGATCGAAGCAGTTTTGAAGCGTGGAATCAGATTGGTCGAACCTGCGTTGAACAGACCTGAGTGCGGGAGCTTTTTGTTTTAGTTTCTGTTTGTAGGCTGGAAGCAACAAAATGGAGTATTGGTCAGCTTTTCCGATTACAATTGCTAACTTTAGGTTATTTAAAAACAAAATAATCTCCAAAATATCAATATTTTTTATTAAACAAAGCGATTATTATTATTAATTTGTTTTGAATTACATAAAAGCCCCTTAGATATTCTCACAGATCAGATTTGCCCTAATGAAAAATGCCCCTTAGACATTAATTTAGAATCCCCAATCCTCTAAATCTAATTATTGGCGGAGAGTCACGTCATTGATTTTTTTTTATATATACTGTAGGCCTACCATAGAGAGAAATGAGTTTCACTACTGTTGAGTAATGTGCTGTTAAAAGTGGTGTAGGTCTTATTTATTTATAAAGCATATTGAAGTTAGAAGCAATTGGATTTGAAGCAATAGCCTACCCGCGTGTGGTCAACTATTTCACCACCGTTTCGCACTGCTCTGAGACAAGCATGGGAACTGGTCTTGATAAATCAATGAGATATTTATTTTCTGAATCTCCGTTTTGGTATTGGTTAGACTACAAATAGGGTGTGGAAATGTTATGCTCTTATTACTGTAGCCTACTCCCGAACGTCACGTTGTACAGCGGCACATTTTCCTAATGGAAACCCTGAGGGTTTCATTTTTCATCGAATAGAAACGCTATAATTTTAATCAAATGAATTAAGCTAAATTTCTTAAAACCCATCCCATATACTATGTTCTTACAAAAAAATAGTCCAGCCAATATTGAAGGTTATCAAATGCTTCTCAAATATGCCCTCTGATGGTCAAACTAGCACTAACTAGCATTAATGGTAACATTGGCTGACAATTAAATAACGTGGCATAGAATTCTGTGGCATCCCGCAAGGTGTGCTGCAGTATGACACAACTTTTACAGGAAGAACCACTGTACATGCTTCAAGCAGACCACCATAGTTCCTGTGCCCAAGGAAGTGAAGGTAACCTGCCTAAATGATTACCGACCCCGTAGCACTCATGTCGGTAGCCATGAAGTGCTTTGAAAGGCTGGCCATGGCTCACATCAACAGCATCCTACCGGATACCTTAGACGCACTCTAATTTGCATGACGCAATTTCAATCGCACTCCACACTGCCCTTTCCCACCAGGACAAAAGGAACACCTATGTGAGAATGCTGTTCATTGACTACAGCTCAGTGTTCAACACTATAGTGCCCACGATGCTCATCACTAAGCTAAGGACCCCATGACTAAACACCTCCCTCTGCAACTGGATCCTGGACTTCCTGACGGGCCACCTTCAGGTGGTAAGGGTAGGCAACAACACGCCTGTCGCGCTGATCCTCAACACTGGGGCCACTCAGGGGTGTGTACTTAGTCCCCTAATGTCTGGGCTGATAATGTAAGAAATAACACATAAAATAACGAAATACTGCAAAGTTGCCTATGAGCTAGAATTTTGAAGTGACCATTTTGAAGTGACCAAAGGTGGCTGACTTTATAGTAGGTACAGAGTAATATGATATAAGTAATTTATGTATGTGTTATAAATTATCAAATGGGTCTGACTTTACAGTAAGTACAGCGTCATATGATATAAGGCCTTCATGCATGTTACGAACTACCAAAAGGGTATGACTTTATAGTAAGTACAGCGTCATATGATATAAGGCATTTATGGATGTGTTATAAATGACTGAAGGTGTCTCATTTCAAACGAAGTATTATGAAGTATTATGCTGATTTATGAAGGTTCTCTCATGATCCACAGGTTACTGTAGGTTGTGAGAGGTATTTAAATGGGTTGATGGACCTGTAAAGCTTGCGTTTGTGTGTGTGTGTGTGTGTCAGAAACAAGATGATTTAGAGTAGTCCAACCTGAGACTATTACACCAGGTATTCCTCTTCGGTTCCCATGCTGGAGACCAGGGCTTGATTACAGCCTGCTACAATGGTGCCAACATTTTGTGGCTGATCTTTCAGCGGGGGAGTGGGTGATTGTGTCAAAGACTTGACTGGGCCCAGCATCGTGCGGTATGGCTCACAGTTTCGCTTCAGAGCGAAACACTCCACAGATACGGCCAACTGCTTTCTTCTGGAAAATGTGAAGTCCAAGATGCACAAAGGGGGCGTTGTTGGTGCTGTGTTTCTGGACCTAAGGAAGGCTTTTGATACTGTTAACCATGAGATTCTCATCATAAAATTGTCCAAGTTCAACTTTTCCCCCGATGCCTTGAGATGAATGAAACCATACCTTGAAGGCAGAACTCAGTGTGTCAGAGTGAGAAATGAGCTATCGTCCACTCTTAGCTATGATGTGAGCGTGCACCAAGGGTCAATACTGTGGCCCATGCTGTTCAGCCTGTACATTAATGATATGCCTTCTGTCTGTACTGGGTCTGAATTTCAAATGAATGCAGCTGATACAGTGATATATGTGCATGCAAAGAGCAAGCAACAAACGGCACAAGAACTCACTACTGTAATGGTCCAGGTTACAAAGTGTCTCAGAAACTGTCTGCATGTTCTTCACAAAGAGGGAAACAGATGCTACTGAGCCAGATGTGTATGTGTCAGGGGAGGAGCTCCAGGTGGTATCTGATTTTAAGTACCTTGGCATCATATATGATTCCAACCTCTCTTTTAAAAAGCAGGTAAAAAAGGTCATTCAAATAAGCAAATTCAACCTAGCTAATTCCCGATTTATACGAAATTGTTTGACTACAGAGGTAGCAAAACTGTACTTCAAGTCTATGATACTCCTCCACTTAACATACTGCTTGACTAGTTGGGACTACCTATTCAGTCTGTTTACAAACAGGCTCTCAAAGTGCTTGATAGGAAGCCCAATCGCCATCGTCACTGTTACATCCTCAGAAAGCATGAGCTCCTGAGATGGAAAAATCTTGTGCAATACATATTCAAGATCCTAAATGGCCTGGCTCCCCTCCACTCAGTATTTTTGTTAAACGGAAAACCCAAACCTATGGCAGCAGATCCACAAGGTCCGCCATGAGATGTGACTGTATAGCTCCCTTAACTTCTTGTCAACAGGGGGAGCTGTTAGCACTATTTTTTTCTTGGTGTTCCCAAATTAAACTGCCTCGTACTCAATTCTTGCTCGTACAATATGCATATTATTATTACTATTGGATAGAAAACACTCTCTAGTTTCTAAAACCGTTTGAATTATGTCTGTAAGTGAAACAGAACTGGACTTAGAGCAATTTCCCTATGTGGAGTTGAGAAATGCAGATTTTTCCAACCTGTTTTCAGACCTGTGTATAACTTTGCCAGTCTTCTATTGGTTGAGATGCACTGCATACGCCTTCCCCTGGGTGTCAGCGAATAGAGGGCCTTGAAATGGAGTCTCTACGCAGATCAGAAAGTCTATAAATGGATTGGAATCGATGTGTCCCTCCTTTTGATTCTTTGCGCTGACGCACTGAGGACATTGGCATGTCGTTTTAGAAGCTCCCGTTTTAGCTTCTAGTTATATTCGGCTCTGTTTTTATTCGATATAGGCTTTAAAGACATCATAATCTTGTTATTTTAAACCGATTTATTTCAGTTTATGTCAGTATATTGCTATTTTCGGGTATTTCATTTTCTTGCGTAGGAAGTTGGGTATCTCTCTCTCGCATGCCATTGTGTACTGCTAATTGCAATGTGGAAGACAACATTCTCCAACCTAGCAACGATTCTTTTGGACAAAGGACACCTATCCCAAGATTCTGATGGGAGTTCATCAAAAAGTAGGAACTATTTATGCTGATAATTCGTTGTTCTGTTGAAAAAAGTAAAATGCATAAGACGCCATTACTTGCAGTGTAGCCTTGCGTTATCGCACCCTGTATTGCGCAGTAACGTTAATTTTAAAAATGTAATTCAGCGATTGCATTAAGAACTAATTTGTCTTTCAATTGCTGTCCAACCTGTATTTTTTTTGTCAAGTTTATGAATAGTTTTCCATAAGAATAGGTGCCTTTCCAAGATGGCGCCGGACAGATTGCTTGAATATTTGGACACTATTATCATTGTATAAGCACGACTTGTGCCGCTAAATATGCACATTTTCGAACAAACTCTATATGCATTGTGTATTATGATGTTACAGGACTGTCATCTGAAGAATTCTGAGAAGGTTAGTGAAAAAATTAATATATTTTGGTGGTTTATACGTTATCACTCTTTTTGCCTTGAATCAATGCTGGGGTGATGTTTGCACATGTGGTAAGCTAATATAACGCTATATTGTGTTTTCGCAGTAAAACACTTAGAAAATCTGAAATATTGGCTGGATTCACACGATCTGTGTCTTTCATCTGCTGTACGCTGTGTATTTTTAAGAAATGTTTTATGATGAGTAATTAGCTAATACACGATGGTCTCTGTAGTTATTCTAGTCACTTTAGTGAGAGTTGTGATGGTGGCTGCAATGGTAAACTCTGATTTATACCTGAAATATGCACATTTTTCTAACAAAACATATGCTATACAATAAATATGTTATCAGACTGTCATCGGATTAACTTCACTGGGATAGTTGGGACGCTAGCGTTCCACTTGTCAAGCACCCCCAACCCCCCCACTGATTAGCATCGCTAGCATAGCGTCACAATTAAATAGTAGCATCTAATTATCATTAAATCACAAGTCCAAGACACCAAATGAAAGATACAGATCTTGTGAATAAAGCCATCGTTTCTGATTTTTTTAAATGTTTTACAGGGAAGACAAAATATGTAAATCTATTAGCTAACCACGTTAGCAAAAGACACCACTTTTCTAACTCCATCAGTTTCTTACTCCATCAGGTGCTCTCACAAATTCGACCAAATAAAGATATTGATAGCCACTAACCAAGAAAAAAACTCATCAGATGACAGTCTGATAACATATTTATTGTATAGGATAGGTTTTGTTAGAAAAATGTGCATATTTCAGGTATAAATCATAGTTTACAATTGCACCCACCATCACAACTCGACTAGAATAAATACAGAGAGCAACGTGTATTACCTAATTACTAATCATAAAACATTTCTTAAAAATACACAGCTCACAGCATTGGAAAGACACAGATCTTGTGAATTCAGACAATATTTCAGATGTTCTAAGTGTTTTACAGCGAAAACACAATAAATCGTTATATTAGCATACCACATGTGCAAACGTTACCCGAGCATTGATTCAAGCCAAAGAGAGCGATAACGTAATCATCGCCAAAATATATTAATTTTTTCACTAACCTTCTCAGAATTCTTCCGATGACACTCCTGTAACATCATATTACAACATACATATAGAGTTTGTTCGAAAATGTGCATATTTAGCCACAAAAAAACGTGGTTAACAATGACAATACTAGCAAAACTAGCCTGAAAATGTCGGGCGCCATATTTGACAGTGATCTTGTCTCATGAATAACTATTCATAAACTTGACTAAAAAAATATAAGTTGGACAGCTATCGAAAGAGAAATTAGTTCTTAATGCAATCGCTGAATTACATTTCTAAAATTATCCTTACTGTGCAATACAGGGTTCGCCAAGCGAAGCTATACCAAAGAAAATGGCGGAATATGCGTTTAAAATATTTCGACAGAACAACGATTTATCATCTTAAATATTTCTTACTATGATTTGATCTTCCATCAGAATCTTGGGCAATGTATCCTTTCTTGGGTCTAATCTTCTTTTGGTCGAAAGATGTCCTCTTGTCCGTCGAAATGCCCACTAACGTTCGACCGGGACCCCGAAACGTGCCCGGCGCTTCAAAGTGCATCACAAAGCAATGCCTCAAAATCGCACTAAACGGATATAAATTGCTATAAAACGGTTTAAATTAACTACCTTATGATGTTTTTAACACCTATAACGAGTAAAAACATGACCGGCGATATATTACTGGCTAAACAACAGCTTGGAAAGAGAGCAGGTCCGCGTCCATCGTGCGTCAGGCGCAGGGAGCAAAAGAATGGTACATCCGGTCTTTGGCCTTTTATACAAGCCCTGATTGCGCAATCGACTCCATTCAAATTGTCACCACTTACTGACATCTAGAGGAAGGCGTGGGCAGTGTTTGTATCCTCATAGCATTTACAGCGACATTAAAACTGACCTGGGACCAGAGGCCAAGATTTCTGAAATCTCACTCCATATCAAGAAAAGTGCTGTAGAATGAGTTCTGTTCCACTCAGAGACATAATTCAAACGGCTATAGAAACTAGAGAGTGTTTTCTATCCAATAATAATAATAATATGCATATTGTACGAGCAAGAATTGAGTACTAGGCAGTTTAATTTGGAGACCAATTTTCGCTAAGTCGAAACAGCACCCCCTATATCCCAAAGAAATTAAGTTGTTTCTTGGTTAGTGGCTATTTATATCTTTATTTGGTCGAAATTGTGATAGCTACCTATGCAGGAAAAAAATTGTGGGAAAAAAATATGTGTCTTTTGCTAACGTGGTTAGCTAATAGATTTACATATTGTGTCTTCCCTGTAAAACATTTTAAAAATCAGAAATGATGGCTTGATTCACAAGATGTGTATCTTTCATTTGGTGTCTTGGACTTGTGATTTCATGAACATTTTATTATATGATATCCCTGTGGCTTTAGGCTAGCCTATGCTAGTCAGCTTTTTTGATGGGGGGGCTCCTGGATCCGGGTTTGTGAGGCGTTAGAGGTTAAGGAAAACACCTTTAGTAAATCCGCTTTCTCTCTGTGTGGGTGTGTGTGTGTGTATGTATGTGAAACCAACGTCACTCCCAGACCTAATCCCTCTCTGCTCTCCCAGACCTCGGCTCATTCGTCTTTCCTTCTGCCCAAACCTCATCTCGCTCTCCTCTCCTCCTCCCAGACCTCGGCTCATTCCTCTGTCCTTCCTCCCAGAACTCATCCCTCTCTTCTCTACCAGGACCTCATCCCTCTGTACTCTCCTCCTACAGGACCTCATGCCTTTCTCCTCTCCTCCTCCAAAACATCATCCCTCTCCTCCTCACCAGAGAGCCAGGCTGGCTGGGGTGGGGTGGTTTTGTGTTAACTTATTGCGGGTCATTTGGACGCTAGCGTCCCATCTGGCCAACATCCGGTGAAATTGCAGAGCGCAAAATTCAAATTAAATTACTATAAATATCTAACTTTCATGAAATCACAAGTGCAATACATCAAAATAAAGCGTAACTTGTTGTTAATCCAGCTGCCGTGTCAGATTTCAAAAAGCCTTTACGGCGAAAGCAAACCATGCGATTATCTGAGGACAGCGTCCAGCACACGTTCATCCGGACGTCAAAATACCGCCCCCTATCCCAAACTCAGTTCTTCAAGGCAAGCAAGAGGCCAGCCGTGTCCTTCTGACCTGGCATGTGGCGCACAAACGCAAAATCAATGGAAGAAAAAGGGTTTTAAACTCAAAATTCATTGACATTTAAAGTGTTCCTTCATTAGGCTCTGCATAAGGCCCCCTGTCATTTTCAGGAGAGATTGCTAGTGTAGGAGGAGCTTGATATTGTTGAAGTTGTTCTACTGAAGTTGCCCATTGGTTGCGGACCTGAGGCAACCACATGTAATTTGTTATTTCAGTGCTTAGTATTGTGCTCTCTGTATAACAAGAGCTTCACATTGGAGCCTCTGTACAATGGAGCATGAGTACCAGTTTGGACAATAGATCTCCAAAACTGGGCATTTATGAATATAGCAAGCAAAGAACTTTTCCCTGAAGAACTCCTGTCCTTGGGTTCCCAAGGACAACTGGTGCCAATGTTATGGATGAAATCACATGTTGTATTTAATCATGTTTGATCTCGTTATTATTCTTCGTAGTTGCACCTATATTTTGTGACCCAGCTAGTGCATCAGTGCTGTAGAAATTAAGTAATTGTAGTGAACATGATGCAAGCATAGGGCACAGCAGGTGTTTATTGTAAAGGACCACAGGAGGAGGCAGGTAGCTGGGTCCAGGGCAAGGCAGAAGGTCATACACATGGGGTTCAAAAAGGAAACAGTACAGGGAGGTAAAAGGCTAATAACGTCGTCCGGGAGATCAGGCAATAGGTTGATAACAGGAACTCCGATAGGCTAAAGTACAGGCAGGGAATAGGCAAAAGGCGTCATTAATGAGGCAGGCCACAACTGTCATACACGGGAGGATTAAATTACGAGAAAAACAGAGCTTAGACTAGAAGTGTGTCACAAAACAAACAATACCTCGCAATGAAGGGGTGCAAAGAACTGAACTAAATAGTGTGTGATAATGACATACAGGTGTGTGAACAGGTCATCAGAATTCAGGTGATTGGGAGCTGGAGAGTGAGCTGCATTCAGGGGATCTACGTGTTTGAGAGTGTGAGTTGGAAGCAGACATTACAGTAATGAGGCGTGCTTGCAGCTCTTAAGAACATAACTGTGACTATAAATCCCTACACCTGTTCCACCAAGTCACACAGAAATCACATTACAGGAACACTTGTGCCCGGTATGAGCACAGACAGACAGACAGACAGACAGACAGACAGACAGACAGACAGACAGACAGACAGACAGACAGCTTGAGGTTTTCATTTATCCAACGCCCCATTATCCTCCTCTCTCATCCTAATAGTAGTTTTGTCCAGTTCTTCTAAGACGAGCTGGTTAGCAGGTGAAGATAAAGCACCACATAGACACATACACCCCACTGATTTCTTTAATGAACAAAGCCCAATGTCATTCTGTGCTTGCTCGAGACAAAAGCGGACTATCGTATTACCACCATTAGGGGATCTTTCAGGTGTTGAATGTTCCAATGTCTCCTCCAATGTCTGCTATACCTCATTACCTTAATGCTTGTAAAAAGCAGATCATATTTTACCACCTAAGTAGAATAGTATACAAATATGCAGACGGGAATAAGAGTCACTTAGTGCCTTGCTGGTATTACCTCAGTCAACCAACTGAGGAAGCTATACCTCAGATCAGTCAAGCTGCTTCAGTTTGGCAAAGTATACTCCAACCCAGTCCAGTTTAGTCAAGCCTACCCCAATCGAAAAAACATCCCAGAGCATCTCAGCAAGCCAGGCTGAGTTTAGCACAACCATGCATGGCAGGGTTCAGTGCCGCTCACAGCAGCCCGTCATACTGATAATGATCTGATGCCATCTGCATCCCTGAACAGTGGCGGTGGTGTGTGTGTGTAATGAATGGTAATTCACAGTACTAAAAGGCTGACCTGGTCATGCCACAGGACCTGTAGGCATACAACTCTACCACCCACTACAGAGAGTGAGAGAGAGAGGCTGATATCACAAATCACAGAGAGATGCGAGTTTGGAAGACAGTGATTAAGAGAGAGAGAGAGAGAGAGAGGAGAGACATAGCAGCTACACTATAATTCCATCCATTCATTCATTAAAATGTATTCCAATTCCGGTACATGTCTTCATGTACTGTACCTACAAATGATTATAATAAACTTGACCGTCTGACTTCCTCAATATTTTCCCCAACGCCTATCTATAGCCTTTGAGTGTCAATATGTGTCACACCCTGATCTGGTTCACCTGTCCGTGTGATTGTCTCCACCCCCTCCGGGTGTCACTTCTTATCCCCGGTGTTTATATCCCTGTCTTTCCTGTCTCTCTGTGCCAGTTCGTCAACCAGTGTTTTTCCTTGTTCCTATTTTTCCCTAGTCTCTGTTTGTTTCTAGTCCTCCTGATTTCGACCCTTGCCTGTCCTGACTCCGAACCCGCCTGCCTGACCACTCTGCCTGTCCTAAGTACCAGCCTGCCTATCCTCTCGTACTGTTTTTGGACTCTGATCTGGTTTCTGACCACTGCCTGGCCTGACCTCGAGACTGCCTATCGTCTGGTACTTTTTTGGACTGGGCTGGTTTATGAACTTTCGCCTGTCCCCGACCTGCCTTTGCCTACTCCCTTTGTTACAATAAATATCGGAGCTCTACCATATGCCTCCTGTGTCTGCATTTGGGTCTCACCTTGTGCCCTTATAATATGAAGATTAATGGCACCTGTCGTGGAAATTCAGTCCTGAGAGAGATTTCAATGAATTATTGCAATAATTAAACCGTCAGCCCAACAGTCCTGTTCTGACTGTTAGGCTGAGAGTCTAAATCGTACAGACAATGCACAGTTTACATAGCCAATACCCAGAATGCTTACAAGGTGAGCTTCGATTTGATCTGTGTTTGAGCTATCCCTACATGGGGGGGGGGGGGGGGGGGGGGGGGGGGGGGGGGGTGTATCAAATTAATCCTTAGGGTGGTTGGAACACATCTAGCCTATTGCCAATGTTATCTGATGATGGATGACTTAATGGCAGCATCGAATGTCCACCGAGTGACTAGATCTTTGCGCATCAAAAATATAATTTTTCCTGCATACGTGCTTTAGGCATCTATATACCCTGTATGTCCCCCGACACCACCACAATGTTTGAGAGAGGTTGGTGTAGTAGAAATTTAGTTTTTAGAGTGAACAATATCTTTTAGGCACATCCACTGTGCAAAAACATTGCAATTACCACATTAGGACTTTGGAGAGGTTGATAGGTAACTTGAATGTACCCTGGATACCCCATAACACCACCACAATGTTTAAAGGGAGGTTGATATGGTAGAAAGTGTTTTTTTTACAGAAAGAATAGCATTTAGGGATTGAAAAAATTTACTAGCGCTGGAATTAGCTAATTTACAGACATGGAGAGGTTTAGGGACACTTGGAAACATCCCGCGGACACACATGCTACCACCTACTAAAACATCTGCCCATTTCTAGTTGTTAATGTAGGTCTATCAATCCCATTTTTTTCTGATATTGTTCAGATGTTTTGGAAGCCATCTGATGCGTTTCCAGCACTAGCCATCAAAAATCCACTTTCAAAATAAAAAATATACTGTATATTTTTTTTGATTTTTCATTCTGGGTATTGGCTATATTTGTGTGTGCTTGATCTTGTGCTTTCTGAACTATGTAACTCATATCTATCTGCTGATCATTTCCTCATAATCTCCCAGATATCTTCTTTACAAATATACCATGTTTTTACATGTCAGAACCATGTAATTACACATGACTAGCAGTTACTTTTGGGTATGTCTATTTTGGCGTAAATCTACATTTTGCCAATACATTTAAGAGGTTAATTTAACATACTCAAACCTCAATCGTCTGGATATATCTGGTGTACTTCAATATTAAATCTAGAGATGTTGTCCTACCAACCCATTAGTTAAGACTCTTTATCTCATGCGTATATGTAACGGTCGTTCTCCTCCTCTTCGTCCGAAGAAGGAGTAGGGATTGGACCAAAGCGCAGCGTTGTTACATGACATAATGAAGTTTATTAAAGTAAACACGAAACACTTCAACAAACTACAAAACAAATAAACGATGTAGACAGACCTGGACATGAGAACTTACAAATATACGAAGAACGCACGAACAGGAACAGACTACATACACGAACGACAAAATGAAACAGTCCAGTGTGGTAGACATACAGACACGGAAGACAACCACCCACAACAAACAATGTGAAACAACCTACCATAATATGGTTCTCAATCAGAGGAAAACGTAAAACACCTGCCTCTGATTGAGAGCCATACAAGGTCAATTAAACCTGACACTTAACATAGAACAAACAACACAGACTGCCCACCCACCTAACGTCCTGACCCACTAAACACAACTATACAAAAGGAAAACAAGGTCAGGAACGTGACATTACCCCCCCCCCCAAGATACGGACTCCGGCCGCAAAACTCAACCTCAAGGGGAGGGTTAGGGTGGGCATCTGTCCACGGTGGCGGCTCCGGCTCCGGACACTGTCCCCACACCACCATAGTCACTCCCCGCTTCCGTATCCCCCTCCCAATGACCACCCTCCAACTAAACCCACAAAAATTAAGGGGCAGCACCGGGATAAGGGGCAGCACCGGACTGAGGGACGGCAGCTCCGGACTGAGGGACGGCAGCTCCGGGCTGAGGGACGGCAGCTCCGGGCTGAGGGACGGCAGCTCCGGGCTGAGGGACGGCAGCTCCGGGCTGAGGGACGGCAGCTCCGGGCTGAGGGACGGCAGCTCCGGGCTGAGGGACGGCAGCTCCGGGCTGAGGGACGGCAGCTCCGGACTGAGGGACGGCAGCTCCGGACTGAGGGACGGCAGCTCCGGACTGAGGGACGGCAGCTCCGGACTGAGGGACGGGAGCTCCGGACTGAGGGACGGCAGCTCCGGACTGAGGGACGGCAGCTCCGGACTGAGGGACGGCAGCTCCGGACTGAGGGACGGCTCTGGCTGGTCATGGCTGGCTGACGGCTCTGGCTGGTCATGGCTGGCTGACGGCTCTGGCTGGTCATGGCTGGCTGACGGCTCTGGCTGGTCATGGCTGGCTGACGGCTCTGGCTGGTCATGGCTGGCTGACGGCTCTGGCTGGTCATGGCTGGCTGACGGCTCTGGCTGGTCATGGCTGGCTGACGGCTCTGGCTGTTCATGGCTGGCTGACGTCTCTGGCTGGTCATGGCTGGCTGACGGCTCTGGCTGGTCATGGCTGGCTGACGGCTCTGGCTGGTCATGGCTGGCTGACGGCTCTGGCTGGTCATGGCTGGCTGACGGCTCTGGCTGGTCATGGCTGGCTGACGGCTCTGGCTGGTCCTGGCTGGCTGACGGCTCTGGCTGGTCCTGGCTGGCTGACGGCTCTGGCTGCTCCTGTCTGGCGGAAGGCTCTGGCTGCTCCTGTCTGGCGGAAGGCTCTGGCGTCTCCTGTCTGGCGGAAGGCTTTGGCCGCTCCTGTCTGGCGGAAGGCTCTGGCGTCTCCTGTCTGGCGGAAGGCTCTAGGGGCTCCTGTCTGGAGGACGGCTCTGAAGGCTCATGGCAGACGGGCGGCTTTGCAGGCTCAGTACAGACGGGCAGTTCATGCGGCGCTTGGCAGACGGACAGTCCATGCGGCGTTGGGCAGACGGGCAGCTCAGGCGCCGCTGGGCAGACGGGCAGTTCAGACGGCGCTGGGCAGACGGCAGACTCTGGCCGGCTGAGACGTACTGTAGGCCTGGTGCGTGGTACCGGCACTGGTGGTACCGGGCTGAGGGCACGCACATCAGGGCGAGTACGGGGAGAAGGAACAGTGCGTACAGGGCTCTGGAGACGCACAGGAGGCTTGCTGCGTGGTGCCGGAACTGGAGGCACTGGGCTGGAGACACGCACCACAGGGAGAGTGCGTGGAGGAGGAACAGGGCTCTGGAGACGCACTGGAAGCCTGGTGCGTGGTGTAGGCACTGGTGGTACTGGGCTGGAGCGGGGAGGTGGCGCCGGAAATACCGGACCGTGCAGGCATACTGGCTCCCTTGAGCACTGAGCCTGCCCAACCTTACCTGGTTGTATGCTCCCCGTCGCCCGACCAGTGCGAGGAGGTGGAATAACCCGCACCGGGCTATGTAGGCGAACCGGGGACACCATGCGTAAGGCTGGTGCCATGTAAGCCAGCCCGAGGAGACGCACTGGTGGCCAGATGCGTTGGGCCGGCTTCATGACATCCAGCTCAATCCTCAATCTGGCCCGGCCGAAATGAGGAGCTGGTATATACCGCACCGGGCTATGCACACGTACAGGAGACACCATGCGCTCTACTGCGTAACACGGTGTCTGCCCGTACTCTCTCTCTACACGGTAAGTACAGGGAGTAGGCGCAGGTCTCCTACCTGACTTCGCCACACTCCCTTTTATCCCCCCCCCCCCCCCCAAGATATTTTGGGGGTTTCTTTTCGGGTTTCCAGCCACGTCTCCTTGCTGCCTCCTCATACCACCGCTCCTGGGCTTTAGCTGCCTCCCTCTCTTCAAAAGAGCGGCGATATTCCCCTGTCTGAGCCCAGGGTCCTTTTCCGTCCAATATTTCCTCCCAAGTCCACGAGTCCTGGTTTTTTGGCCGCTGCTGCTGGTTCCTCTCACGCTGCTTGATCCTTGTTTGGTGGGTGGTTCTGTAACGATCGTCTACTTCGTCCTCCTCCTCAGACGAAGAGAGGCGAGAAGGATCAGAGGACCAATGTGCAGCGTGATAGTTATATGACATAATGATGTTTATTAACCTGTTGAGGATGGGGGCGCTGTTGTGACTATTTATGCTAATCGTGTAATTTTTGAAACGGCTTCCCACAAAATCCTTGATCGTACAATATGCATATTATTATTATTATTGGATAGAAAACAGTCTATAGTTTCTATAGGAGTTGAAATTTTGTCTCTAAGTGGAACAGAGCCCATTCTACAGCAATTTCCCTGACATGGAGTCAGATTTCAGAAATTTTGGCCCCTGATCTGGAGTCAGTTAAAAGGGCACTGTTATTGCTACGAGTATCCGGACACTGCTTACGTCTTCCCCTGGATGCCTTTACGTGATGACGATTTGAATGGGGTCGATTGCGCGTTCACAGGCACTACAAATGAAAAAACCCTGAGGCTAGTCACTCTTTTGGAGCTGCGTCATGCGCCTAGAGGACACCGACCCGCACCTGTTCCAAGCATTAGTGGAGGGAGTAATATTACTCGGGTCATGTTTCTACTCGTTATGGGAGTTAAAAACATCATAAGGTAGTTAATTTAAAGCGTTTTATAGCAATTTATATCCGTTTAGTGCGATTTTGGGACATTTATTTCTGAAACGCTGTGAATTGCTGGGCACGCTTCCAGTTCATCCCGAACGCAGTTGGCATTTCCACATGGCAAGAGGACAGCTTTCCACCAAAAGACGATTGGACCCAAGAAAGGATCCTTTGCCCAAGATACTGATGGAAGAACAGCTCAAAGTAGGACATTTTTATTATGAGAAATCGTGTTTCTGTCGAAAAATGTTAGTGGCTTAGAACGCCATGTTTTTTGACGTAGCTTCGCTTGGCGCAAACTGTATTGAAAAGTAAGGATAATTTAAAAAATGTAATTCCGCGATTGTATTAAGAATTAAATTGTCTATCAATCCCTGTCCACCCTATATTTTTTAGTCACGTTTATGAGTATTTATGTATAAGAGTAGATCACTGTCTAAGTGGCGCAGGACATTTTCTCACCATCTGGGCTACATTTCACATTGTCTAACCATGATTTTGGTGGCTAAATATAAACATTTTTGATCAAACTCTATATGGATTGTGTAATATGATGTTACAGGAGTGTCATCTGAAGAATTCTGAGAAGGTTAGTGAAAAAATTAATATATTTTGGCGATGTTGACTTTTATCGCTCACTTTGGCTAGAATCAATGCTGGGCTGCTATGTGCTATGTTAATATAACGATTTATTGTGTTTTCGTTGTAAGACACAGAAAATCTGAAATATTGTCTGTATTCACAGGATCTGTGTCTTTCGATTAGTGTATGCTGTGTATTTTTACAAAATGTTTGATGATTAGTAAGTAGGTAAACACGTTGCTCAATGTAGTTTTTCTAGTCCATTTGTGACGGTGGGTGCAATTGTAACCTATGCCATCTACCTGAAATATGCACTTTTTTCTAACAAAACCTATCCCATACCATAAATATGTTATCAGACTGTCATCTGATGAGTTTTCTTCTTGGTTAGGGGCTATAAATATCTTAGTTTAGCCGAATTGGTGATAGCTACTGGTGTTGGTGGACAAATAAAAGATGGTGGATTATGCTAATGTATTTTTAGGTAATAGATGTACATCTTTACATATTGTGTCTTCCCTGTAAAACATTTTAAAAATC
Organism: Salvelinus fontinalis; assembly: GCF_029448725.1. Taxonomy (NCBI): domain Eukaryota; kingdom Metazoa; phylum Chordata; class Actinopteri; order Salmoniformes; family Salmonidae; genus Salvelinus; species Salvelinus fontinalis. The sequence goes on from NC_074699.1 coordinate 6,551,148, forward strand.
GGACATGTTGGCTGGATTCACAAGATCTGTGTCTTTCATTAGCTGTATTGGACTTTAATGTGTGAAAGTTAAATATTTAAAAAAAATATTTTTTTTGAATTTCGCGGCACTGGTTTTTCAGTAGGGGTGGGGGGGGAGTGCCGCTAGCGGCACCCTCATCCTAGACAGGTTAAAGTAAACACGAAACACGAAACACTTCAACAAACTACAAAACAAATAAACGATGTAGACAGACCTGGACATGAGAACTTACAAATATACGAAGAACGCACGAACAGGAACAGACTACATACACGAACGACAAAATGAAACAGTCCCGTGTGGTAGACATACAGACACGGAAGACAACCACCCCCAACAAACAATGTGAAACAACCTACCTATATATGGTTCTCAATCAGAGGAAAACGTAAAACACCTGCCTCTGATTGAGAGCCATACAAGGTCAATTAAACCTGACACTTAACATAGAACAAACAACACAGACTGCCCACCCAGCTCACGTCTTGACCCACTAAACACAACTATACAAAAGGAAAACAAGGTCAGGAACGTGACAGTATAAAGGCTTTGTTAATGCTTTCTGAATGCTACATAATCACCACTGTAAGTAAAGTGATACCAAACTCAAAAAAACGACGAAGTATCTATTCCCGCATCACAATTGAGAAAACTATGATTCATAGATCAGATATACATGGATTAATAATGTAGAGACGTTGCTAGCGAAAGCAAATCAAATCAAACTTTTTTTGTCATATGCGCCGAATACAACAAGTGGAGACCTTACCATGAAATGCTTACTTACAAGCCATTAACCAAAAGTGCAGTTCAAGAAGAGTTAAGAAAATATTTACCAAATAAACTAAAGTAAAAAATTATAAAAAGAAACACTAGAAAATAACTATAACGAGGCTATATACAGGGGGTACTGGTACCGAGTCAATGCGCGGGGGTACATGTTAGTCGAGGTAATTTGTACATGTAGCTAGGGGTGAAGTGACTATGCATAGACAATAAACAGCGAGTAGCAGCAGTTTACAAAACAAATGGATGTGGGGGGGGTTAATGTAAATAGTCCAGTGGCCATTGTTCAGGAGGCTTATGGCTTGGGGGTAGACACTGTTAAGGGCCTTTTGGTCCTAGACTTGGCGCTCCGTTATCGCTTGCCATGCGGTAGCAGAGAAAACAGTTTATGACTTGGGTGACTGGAGTTTCTGACCTTTTTTTGGGCCTTCCTCTGACATCGCCCATTATATTGGTCCTGGATGGCAGGAAGCTTGGCCCCAGTGATGTACTGGGCCGTACGCACTACCCTCTGTAGCACCTTACGGTCAGATGCCGAGCAGTCGCCGTTCCAGGCGGATATGCCACCGGTCAGGATGCTCTCGATGGTTTAGCTGTAGAACTTTTTGAGGATCTGGGGACCCAATCGGCTACACTGATTGAAGTTGATTTAACAAGTGACATCAATAAGAGATCATAGCTTTCACCTCGATTCACCTGGTCAGTCTTTGTCATGGAAAGAGCACGTGTTCTTCATGTTTTGTATATTCAGTGTACACACACGTACATATGGGTGTTGTGTTGTAGATATATGGTAGTAGAGCAGTGGCTAGAGGGCACAGACTTAATGAGTTGTGAAATATAATGTAATGTAATATAGCTGCCTTAATCTTGCTGGACCCCAGGAAGAGTAGTTGCAGCCTTGGCTGCAGCGAATGGGGATCCATAAAAATACAAAATTACAAAAACAATTCCCAACCCATGTTTTGACAACTGAATGAGAACTTGCCTTCCCTCCCATTTGATCAATGCCAAATGCATGTAATTGGCAACTAAGAGATATGCTAACTATGGATAACAGTAATACAAATTCAGCATAGCTGGCTAGCAAAGTGATTCACATTTCTTGGTAGCTAATCAAATAACACCTCCACTGAAAAACATCCTCCCAGCAGTTAGCTAGCTAACGTTAGGCTCTGTGCTTTTAGTTAGCTAAATAAATATCTACAAAAATAGATGCGCTAGCCTATTAGCCACGTTATGACTGGCATTTGTGCGTTTTTGAACAACATTTTGAATAATTGAAACTGAAATGAAGGGCTGGAGGCAGCAATCAATATACCAGGCCAGCTGTGCTTTACAACCTGATATTTGTTGGACTACCAAGAAATGTATTGGTGAATTAGATATATTAATCATGTGTTGAATTACATCCCTCTATTCTGCCAACAATACCTTATTCTATGTCATGGAAATTTGAGTCAAATTTAACCTATTTTTAAAACCCTTTATAAAGTTGGATTTGTATCATAAACTGGGAATTCAATATTTTGTACTGATATTATGATTTACTGTTTGTTTCTGTCACGGATTCCCCCGGTACTGCTGCTCATTCCGTTGTCCAACTCCGGAGGTCTATGTCATCGGCCTTCTATTCATCGCCAAATTGGATCATTACCACCAAACCCAGACTGTCTTGTCTATTTACGCACACCTGGTTCCCATTCCCCCTGATTAGTATGTGTATATTTATTTATTTTTATTTATTTTATTTAACCTTTATTTAACCAGGTAGGCAAATTGAGAACACGTTCTCATTTACAATTGTGACCTGGCCAAGATAAAGCAAAGCAGTTCGACACATACAACAACACATAGTTACACATGGAGTAAAAACAAACATATAGTCAATAATACAGTGAAAAAAATAAATAAGTCTATATACAATGTGAGCAAGTGAGGTGAGATAAGGGAGGTGAAGGCAAACAGATATATGTATAAATAAATAAAAATATAAAAGGCCATGGAGGCGAAGTGAGTACAACACAGCAAGTAAAAAAAAAACTTAAAATAAAAAAAAAAACACTGGAATGGTTGGTTTGCATTGGAAGAAAGTGCAAAGTAGAGACAGAAATAATGGGGTGCAAAGGAGCAAAATAAATTAATAAATAAATACAGTAGGTAAAGAGGTAGTTGTTTGGGCTAAATTGTAGATGGGTTATGTACAGGTGCAGTAATCTATGAGCTGCTCTGACAGCTGGTGCTTAAAGCTAGTGAGGGAGATAGGTGTTTCCAGTTTCAGAGATTTTTGTAGTCCGTTCCAGTCATTGGCAGCAGAGAACTGGAAGGAGAGGCGTCCAAAGGAAGAATTGGTTTTGGGTGTGACTAGAGAGATATGAGATATGCTCAACCGGTGTCGCTCATTCAGCCGACAGAAACTTTCAACCGGTTTTCCCCATTATGTAGCGAGTCTGAGTCTGAGTCTTCTCTTGTCTCTACTCCTCCCGTTACGGGGTCTGAGACGCCGAAGGCTCCCACCGTTAGCTCTGACAAATTGAAAACCCTAGTCATTGGCGACTCCATTACCCGCAGTATTAGACTTAAAACGAATCACCCAGCGATCATACACTGTTTACCAGGGGGCAGGGCTACCGACGTTAAGGCTAATCTTAAGATGGTGCTGGCTAAAGCTAAATCTGGCGAGTGTAGAGAGTATAGAGATATTGTTATCCACGTCGGCACCAACGATGTTAGGATGAAACAGTCAGAGGTCACCAAGTGCAACATAGCTTCAGCGTGTAAATCAGCTAGAAAGATGTGTCGGCATCGAGTAATTGTCTCTGGCCCCCTCCCAGTTAGGGGGAGTGACGAGCTCTACAGCAGAGTCTCAGCACTCAATCGCTGGTTGAAAACTGTTTTCTGCCCCTCCCAAAAGATAGAATTTGTAGATAATTGGCCCTCTTTCTGGGACTCACCCACAAACAGGACCAAGCCTGACCTGCTAAGGAGTGACGGACTCCATCCTACCTGGAGGGGTGCTCTCATCTTATCTACCAACATAGATAGGGCTCTAACTCCTTTAGCCCCACAATGAAATAGGGTGCAGGCCAGGCAGCAGGCTGTTAGCCAACCTGCCAGCTTAGTGGAGTCTGCCAATAGCACAGTCAGTGTAGTCAGCTCAGCCATACCCATTGAGACTGTGTCTGTGCCTCGACCTAGGTTGGGCAAAACTAAACATGGCGGTGTTCGCCTTAGCAATCTTATTAGGATAAAGACCTCCTCCATTCCTGCCATTATTGAAAGAGATCGTGATACCTCACATCTCAAAATAGGGTTACTTAATGTTAGATCCCTCACTTCAAAGGCAGTCATAGTCAATGAACTAATCACTGATCATAATCTTGATGTGATTGGCCTGACTGAAACATGGCTTAAGCCTGATGAATTTACTGTGTTAAATGAGGCCTCACCTCCTGGTTACACTAGTGACCATATCCCCCGTGCATCCCGCAAAGGCGGAGGTGTTGCTAACATCTACAATAGCAAATTTCAATTTACAAAAAAAAATTGCGTTTTCTTCTTTTGAGCTTCTAGTCATGAAATCTATGCAGCCTACTCAATCACTTTTTATAGCTACTGTTTACAGGCCTCCTGGGCCATATACAGCGTTCCTCTCTGAGTTTCCTGAATTCCTATCAGACCTTGTAGTCATAGCAGATCATATTCTAATTTTTGGTGATTTTAATATTCACATGGAGAAGTCCACAGACCCACTCCAAAAGTCTTTCGGAGCCATCATCGACTCAGTGGGTTTTGTCCAACATGTCTCTGGACCTACTCACTGCCACAGTCATACTCTGGACCTAGTTTTGTCCCATGGAATAAATGTTGTAGATCTTAATGTTTTTCCACATAATCCTGGACTATCGGACCACCATTTTATTACGTTTGCAATCGCAACAAATAATCTGCTCAGACCCCAACCAAGGAGCATCAAAAGTCGTGCTATAAATTCTCAGACAACACAAAAATTCCTTGATGCCCTTCCAGACTCCTTCTGCCTACCCAAGGACGTCAGAGGACAAAAATCAGTTAACCACTTAACTGAGGAACTCAATTTAACCTTGCGCAATACCCTAGATGCAGTTGCACCCCTAAAAACGAAAAACATTTGTCATAAGAAACTAGCTCCCTGGTATACAGAAAATACCCGAGCTTTGAAGCAAGCTTCCAGGAAATTGGAACGGAAATGGCGCCACACAAAACTGGAAGTCTTCCGACTAGCTTGGAAAGACAGTACCGTGCAGTACCGAAGAGCCCTCACTGCTGCTCGATCATCCTACTTTTCCAACTTAATCGAGGAAAATAAGAACAATCCAAAATTTCTTTTTGATACTGTTGCAAAGCTAACTAAAAAGCAGCATTCCCCAAGAGAGGATGGCTTTCACTTCAGCAGTAATAAATTCATGAACTTCTTTGAGGAAAAGATCATGACCATTAGAAAGCAAATTACGGACTCCTCTTTGAATCTGCGTATTCCTCCAGGGCTTAGCTGTCCTGGATCTGCACAGCTCTGCGAGGGCCTGGGATCGGGAGAGACACTTAAGTGTTTTAGTACTATATCTCTTGACACAATGATGAAAATAATCATGGCCTCTAAACCTTCAAGCTGCATACTGGATCCTATTCCTACTAAACTGCTGAAGGAGCTGCTTCCTGTGCTTGGCCCTCCTATGTTGAACATAATAAACAGCTCTCTATCCACCGGATGTGTACCAAACTCACTAAAAGTGGCAGTGATAAAGCCTCTCTTGAAAAAGCCAAACCTTGACCCGGAAAATATAAAAAACTATCGGCCTATATCGAATCTTCCATTCCTCTCAAAAATTTTAGAAAAAGCTGTTGCGCAGCAACTCACTGCCTTTCTGAAGACAAACAATGTATACGAAATGCTTCAGTCTGGTTTTAGACCCCATCATAGCACTGAGACTGCACTTGTGAAGGTGGTAAATGACCTTTTAATGGCGTCAGACCGAGGCTCTGCATCTGTCCTCGTGCTACTAGACCTTAGTGCTGCCTTTGACACCATCGATCACCACATTCTTTTGGAGAGACTGGAAACCCAAATTGGTCTACACGGACAAGTTCTGGCCTGGTTTAGATCTTACCTGTCGGAAAGATATCAGTTTGTCTCTGTGAATGGTCTGTCCTCTGACAAATCAACGGTACATTTTGGTGTTCCTCAAGGTTCCGTTTTAGGACCACTATTGTTTTCACTATATATTTTACCTCTTGGGGATGTTATTCGAAAACATAATGTTAACTTTCACTGCTATGCGGATGACACACAGCTGTACATCTCAATGAAACATGGTGAAGCCCCAAAATTGCCCTCGCTAGAAGCCTGTGTTTCAGACATAAGGAAGTGGATGGCTGAAAACTTTCTACTTTTAAACTCGGACAAAACAGAGATGCTTGTTCTAGGTCCCAAGAAACAAAGAGATCTTCTGTTAAATCTGACAATTCATCTTGATGGTTGTAAAGTCGTCTCAAATAAAACTGTGAAGGACCTCGGCGTTACTCTTGACCCTGATCTCTCTTTTGACGAACATATCAAGACTGTTTCAAGGACAGCTTTTTTCCATCTACGTAACATTGCAAAAATCAGAAATTTTCTGTCCAAAAATGATGCAGAAAAATTAATCCATGCATTTGTTACTTCTAGGTTAGACTACTGCAATGCTCTACTTTCCGGCTACCCGGATAAAGCACTAAATAAACTTCAGTTAGTGCTAAATACGGCTGCTAGAATCCTGACTAGAACCAAGAAATTTGATCATATTACTCCAGTGCTAGCTTCCCTACACTGGCTTCCCGTTAAGGCAAGGGCTGATTTCAAGGTTTTACTGTTAACCTTTAAAGCGTTACATGGGCTTGCTCCTACCTATCTTTCCGAGTTGGTCCTGCCGTACATACCTACACGTACACTACGGTCACAAGACGCAGGCCTCCTAATTGTCCCTAAAATTTCTAAGCAAACAGCTGGAGGCAGGGCTTTCTCCTATAGATCTCCATTTTTATGGAACAGTCTGCCTACCCATGTGAGAGACGCAGACTCAGTCTCAACCTTTAAGTCTTTACTGAAGACTTATCTCTTCAGTAGGTCATATGATTGAGTGTAGTCTGGCCCAGGAGTGTGAAGGTGAACGGAAAGGCTCTGGAGCAACGAACCGCCCTTGCTGTCTCTCCAGGGCCGGTTCCCCTCTCTCCACTGGGATTCTCTGCCTCTAACCCTGTTACTGGGGCTGAGTCACTGGCTTGCTGGTGCTCTTTCATGCCGTCCCTAGGAGGGGTGCGTCACTTGAGTGGGTTGAGTTACTGACGTGAACTTCCTGTCTGGGTTGGCGCCCCCCCTTGGTTGTGCTGTGGTGGAGACCTTTGTGGGCTATACTCGGCCTTGTCTCAGGATTGTAAGTTGGTGGTTGAGGATATCCCTCTAGTGGTGTGGGGGCTGTGCTTTGGCAGAGTGGGTGGGGTTATATCCTTCCTGTTTGGCCCTGTCCGGGGGTTTCTTCGGATGGGGCCACAGTGTCTCCTGACCGCTCCTGTCTCAGCCTCCAGTATTTATGCTGCAGTAGTTTATGTGTCGGGGGGCTAGGGTCAGTTGGTTATACCTGGAATACTTCTCCTGTCTTATCCACTGTCCTGTGTGAATTTAAGTATGCTCTCTCTAATTCTCTCGTTCTCTCTTTCTCTCTGAGAACCTGAGCCCTAGGACCATACGTCAGGACTACCGGGCATGCTGACACCTTGCTGTCCCCAGTCCGCCCGGCCTTGCTGCTATTCCAGTTTCAACTGTTTCTGCCTGCGGTTACGAAACCCCTACCTGTCCCAGACCTGCTGTTTTCAACTCTTAATGATCGGCTATGAAAAGCCAACTGAGATTTATTCCTGATTATTATTTGACCATGCTTGTCATTTATGAACATTTTGAAAATCTTGGCTCTCTCTAATTTTCTCCGTCTCTCTTTCTCTCGGAGGACCTGAGCCCTAGGACCATACGTCGGGACTACCGGCCGTGGTGACTCCTTGCTGCCCCCAGTCCGCCTGGCCTTGCTGCTATTCCAGTTTCAGCTGTTCTGCCTGCGGTTATGGAACCGCCACCTGTCCCAGACCTGTTGTTTTTCAACTCTTAATGATCAGCTATGAAAAGCCAACTGAAAATTATTCATGATTATTATTTGACCATGCTTGTCACTTATGAACATTTTTGAACATCTTGGCATAGTTCTGTTATAATCTCCACCCGGCACAGCCAGAAGAGGACTGGCCACCCCTCATAGCCTGGTTCCTCTCTAGGTTTCTTCCTAGGTTTTGGCCTTTCTAGGGAGTTTTTCCTAGCTACCGTGCTTCTACACCTGCATTCTAGCTGTTTGGGGTTTTAGGCTGGGTTTCTGTACAGCACTTCGAGATATTATCTGATGTACGAAGGGCTATATAAAATAAAATTGATTGATTGATTGATTGATATACCTGCTGGAGCGCGTGCTACAGGTAGGTGCTGCTATGGTGACCAGCGAGCTGAGATAAGGGGGGACTTTACCTAGCAGGGTCTTGTAGATGACCTGGAACCAGTGGGTTTGGCGACGAGTATGAAGCGAGGGCCAGCCAACGAGAGTGTACAGGTCGCAGTGGTGGGTAGTATATGGGGCTTTGGTGACAAAACGGATGGCACTGTGATAGACTGCATCCAATTTATTGAGTAGGGTTTTGGAGGCTATTTTGTAAATGACATCACCGAAGTCGAGGATTGGTAGGATGGTCAGTTTTACAAGGGTATGTTTGGCAGCATGAGTAAAGGATGCTTTGTTGCGGAATAGGAAGCCAATTCTAGATTTGACTTTGGATTGGAGATGTTTGATGTGGGTCTGGAAGGAGAGTTTACAGTCTAACCAGACACCTAGGTATTTGTAGTTGTCCACATATTCTAAGTCAGAGCCGTCCAAAGTAGTGATGTTGGACAGGCGGGCAGGAGCAGGCAGCGATCGGTTGAAGAGCATGCATTTGGTTTTACTTGTATTTAAGAGCAGTTGGAGGCCACGGAAGGAGAGTTGTATGGCATTGAAGCTCGCCTGGAGGGTTGTTAACACAGTGTCAAAAGAAGGGCCAGAAGTATACAGAATAGTGTCGTCTGCGTAGAGGTGGATCAGAGAATCACCAGCAGCAAGAGCGACATCATTGATGTAAACAGAGAAGAGAGTCGGTCCAAGAATTGAACCCTGTGGCACCCCCATAGAGACTGCCAGAGGCCCGGACAACAGACCCTCCGATTTGACACACTGAACTCGATCAGAGAAGTAGTTGGTGAACCAGGCGAGGCAATCATTAGAGAAACCAAGGCTGTCGAGTCTGCCAATGAGGATGTGGTGATTGACAGAGTCAAAAGCCTTGGCCAGGTCAATGAATACGGCTGCACAGTATTGTTTCCTATCGATGGCGGTTACGATATCGTTTATGACCTTGAGCGTGGCTGAGGTGCACCCATGACCAGCTCTGAAACCAGATTGCATAGCGGAGAAGGTGTGGTGTGATTCGAAATGGTCGGTAATCTGTTTGTTGACTTGGCTTTCGAAGACCTTAGAAAGGCAGGGTAGGATAGATATAGGTCTGTAGCAGTTAGGGTCAAGGGTGTCCCCCCCTTTGAAGAGGGGGATAACCGCAGCTGCCTTCCAATCTTTGGGGATCTCAGACGACACGAAAGAGAGGTTGAAGAGGCTAGTAATAGGGGTGGCAACAATTTCAGCAGATAGTTTTAGAAAGAAAGGGTCCAGATTATCTAGCCCGGCTGATTTGTAAGGGTCCAGATTTTGCAGCTCATTAAGAACATCAGCTGACTGTATTTGGGAGAAAGAGAAATGGGGAAGGCTTGGGCGAGTAGCAGAGGGGAGGGCAGTGCTGTTGTCCGGGGTAGGGGTAGGCAGGTGGAAAGCATGGCCAGCCGTAGAAAAATGCTTATTGAAATTCTCAATTATAGTGGATTTGTCGGTGGTGACAGTGTTTCCTATCTTCAGAGCGGTTGGAAGCTGGGAGGAGGTGTTCTTATTCTCCATGGACTTTACGGTGTCCCAGAACTTTTTTGAATTTGTGTTGCAGGAAGCAAATTTCTGCTTGAAAAAGCTAGCCTTGGCTGTTCTAACTGCCTGTGTATATTGGTTTCTGGCTTCCCTGAAAAGTTGCATATCACGGGGGCTGTTCGATGCTAATGCAGAACGCCATAGGATGTTTTTCTGTTGGTTAAGGGCAGTCAGGTCAGGAGAGAACCAAGGGCTATATCTGTTCCTGGTTCTAAATTTCTTGAATGGGGCATGCTTATTCAAGATGGTGAGGAAGGCATTTTTAAAAAATGACCAGGCATCCTCTACTGACGGGATGAGATCAATATCCTTCCAGGATACCCCGGCCAGGTCGATTAGGAAGGCCTGCTCGCTGAAGTGTTTCAGGGAGTGTTTGACAGTGATGAGTGGAGGTCGTTTGACCGCTGACCCATTACGGATGCAGGAAATGAGGCAGTGATCGCTGAGATCTTGGTTGAAAACAGCAGAGGTGTATTTGGAGGGCAAGTTTGTTAGGATGATATCTATGAGGGTACCCGTGTTTACGGAATTGGGGTGGTACCTGGTAGGTTCATTGATAATTTGTGTGAGATTGAGGGCATCAAGCTTAGATTGTAGGGTGGCTGGGGTGTTGAGCATGTTCAAATTTAGGTCGCCTAGCAGCACGAGCTCTGAAGATAGATGGGGGGCAATCAGTTCACATATAGTGTCCAGAGCACAGCTGGGGGCAGAGGGTGGTCTATAGCAGGCGGCAACGGTGAGAGACTTGTTTTTAGAGAGGTGGATTTTTAAAAGTAGAAGTTCAAATTGTTTGGGAACAGACCTGGATAGTATAACAGAACTCTGCAGGCAGTCTTTGCAGTAGATTGCAACACCGCCCCCTTTGGCCGTTCTATCTTGTCTGAAAATATTGTAATTGGGGATAAAAATGTCTGAATTTTTGGTGGTCTTTCTAAGCCAGGATTCAGACACGGCTAAAACATCCGGGTTGGTAGAGTGTGCTAAAGCAGTGAACAAAACAAACTTAGGGAGGAGGCTTCTAATGTTAACATGCATGAAGCCAAGGCTATTACGGTTACAGAAGTCATCAAAAGAGAGCACCTGGGGAATAGGAGTGGAGCCAGGTACTGCAGGGCCTGGATTCACCTCTACATCACCAGAGGAACAGAGGAGAAGTAGGATAAGGGTACGGCTAAAAGCTATGAGAATTGGTCGCCTAGAGCTACTAGAGCAGAGAGTAAAAGGAAGTTTCTGGGGGCGATAAAATAGTTTAAAGGAATTATGTACAGACAAAGGTATGGTAGGATGTGAATACAGTGGAGGTAAACCTAGGTATTGAGTGATGATGAGAGAGATCTTGTCTCTAGAAACATCATTGAAACCAGGTGATGTCATCGCATATGTGGGTGGTGGAACTGAGAGGTTGGATATGGTATAGAGAGCAGGGCTAGAATCTCTACAGTGAAATAAGCCAATAAACACTAACGAGAACAGCAATGGACAAGGCATATTTACATTAAGGAGAGGCATGCTTAATCGAGTGATCAATAAGGGCACGTTGTGTTAGCTAATCCAAGTTTATCATTTTAAAAGGCTAGTTGATCATTAGAAAACGGTGGTGGTGATTAACCTGTCTAGGACTGGCGGCAACCCCCCCCACCCCCACTGAAAAGGCAGAGCCGCGAAATTCAAAAAAAATTTTTTTTTTGAATATTTAACTTTCACACATTAAAGTCCAATACAGCTAATGAAAGACACAGATCTTGTGAATCCAGCCAACATGTCCGATTTTTTTAATGTTTTACAGGGAAGACACAATATGTAAAGATGTAAATCTATTAGCTAAACACATTAGCATAATCCACCATCTTTTCTTTGTCCACCAACACCAGTAGCTATCACCAATTCGGCTAAACTAAGATATTGATAGCCACTAACCAAGAAAAAAGCTCATCAGATGACAGTCTGATAACATATTTATGGTATAGGATAGGTTTTGTTAGAAAAATGTGCATATTTCAGGTAGATAGTTTACAATTGCACCCACCGTCACAAATGGACTAGAATAAATACAATGAGCAACGTGTTTACCTAACTACTAATCATCAAACATTTCGTAAAAATACACAGCATACACTAATCGAAAGACACAGATCCTGTGAATACAGACAATATTTCAGATTTTCTAAGTGTCTTACAGCGAAAACACAATAAATCGTTATATTAGCATAGCACATGTGCAAACATTACACCAGCATTGATTCTAGCCAAAGAGAGCGATAACGTAAACATCGCCAAAATATATACATTTTTTCACTAACCTTCTCAGAATTCTTCAGATGACACTCCTGTAACATCACATTACAACATACATATACAGTTTGTTCGAAAATGTGCATATTTAGCCACCAAAATCATGGTTAGACAATGAGAAAAGTAGCCCAGCTGGTCAGAAAATGTCCTGCGCCACATTAGACAGTGATCTAGTCGTATACATAAGTACTCATAAACGTGACTAAAAAATATAGGGTGGACAGCGATTGATAGACAATTTAATTCTTAATACAATCGCGGATTTACATTTTTTAAATTATCCTTACTTTTCAATACAGTTTGCGCCAAGCGAAGCTACTTCTAGCAAGATGGCGTCATAAGCGATTAACAATTTTCGACAGAAACACTATTTATCATAATAAATTGTTCCTACTTTGAGCTGTTCTTCCATCAGTATCTTGGGCAAAGAATCCTTTCTTGGGTCTAATCGTCTTTTGGTCGAAAGCTGTCCTCTTGCCATGTAGAAATGTCCATTGCGTTCGGCATGAATTGGAACCGTGCCCAGAGATTCACAGTGTCTCAGAAATAAATGTCCCAAAATTGCACTAAACGGGTATAAATTGCTATAAAACGGTTTAAATTAACTACCTTATGATGTTTTTAACTCCTATAACGAGTAGAAACATGACCGGAGAAATATTACTCCCTACACTAATGCTTGGAACAAGTGCGGGTCGGTGGCCACCACGCGCCTGACGCACCTAGAAAAGAGTTCCTACCTACAGGTTTTTTTCATTTATAGTGGCTGTGATTGGGCAATCGACACCATTCAAATCGTCATCACGTAAAGGCATCCAGGGGAAGACGTAAGCAGTGTCTGTATGCTCATAGCAATAACAGTGGCCTTAAAACTGACTCCAGATCAGGGGCCAAAATGTGTGAAATCTGACTCCATGTCAGGGAAATTGCTGTAGAATGAGTTCTGTTCCACTCAGACAAAATTCCAACGCCTATAGAAATTATAGACTGTTTTCTATCCAATAATAGTAATAATATGCATATTGTACGATCAAGAATTTAGTAGGAAGCCGTGTAAAAAATTACACGATTTACATAAATAGTGACAACAGCACCCCCTAGCCTCAACAGGTTTTAAAGAAGCAATAAAACTGTCCTTTGTTAGTTGAGTATCTGGAGCATCAGCATTTGTGGGTTCGATTACAGTCTTAAAATGGCCAGAAACAAATAACTTGTCAGACGATATCCAAGATGGCGTAGCAGTCAGATGTCCATTGTCCTCGTCTTGTCCCGTGTATATATATTTTTCTTTGCATATCTTTTTTATATATATATTATTTTCTTCTTAAACTCAACTTCAAAACACTCTCCTGCAACCCACCTCACCAAATGTGGTGCGGATCTGTTTTTTTTCTTCCTCAAAAGTATTATTTACCTCGTATCCGAAATCTACAACAGAAGCTAACAAGCTAACCAGAAGTTAGCCAGCTCACAAGCTAACGTTAGTAGCTAACGTTAATAGTTCAGCTAACCACAGCTAGCGCTCATCAGCTATCCTTTAGCTCGGAAATCTATTGCCAGTTTTGTACAACGCGACTCAGACCAGAGCATACCAGACCTATTTTTCTATCCATATCCCCGGATTTTTACCTCAAGCTCTGGACATTTACACCTGGATCTTGCAGCTAACTAGCTGCTATCCGAGTGACTATCGGCTAACATCAATTCCGGAGCAAACACCAATTATCCCGGAGCTAGCCAGCTGAAGAGTGCCATCAGCCACTCCTGGGCTACAATCACCTATCCGGACCCGTTTTACTGCCGATGCGGAGCCCCACCGGGCCTTCACGACTGGGATACCGACGTTATCTGCCCGAGGGAGTATTTCAACCGGCCCCTCCATCGCGACGTAACCTGAACGTCCATATACTAACTGCGGCCCGCTAATCGTTAGCTGTCTTGAGCATATCGGCTGCTATCTGAACAGGTCTATCGAACAATCTTCTTAGGCCACTATAACTATTTTGACAACTGGATTGGTCCCCTCTACCACACGGAACCCCACTAATCTACCGACGGAATTGCACGGCGTGGCTAAAAACAGACCTCCATCTTCTGCTAGCTTGCTACCCATGACTAGCTGTCTGAATCACGAAGCTAGCACCAGTTAGCAAACACAATTCTACAACTCTCAACCTCTCTTTCGCCACCGCCATCCGGCTTGGATTCTCTGTCCACACGACCACGTCTGGTCTGCAGACAAATACCCCATCCGCTGTGCCCTCAACCAGCCTCCGTCTGAGCAGACCCCCTCCGTCTGAGCAGACCACCCCCCCGGGCTACTAACTTTAAACGCCGCGGGCTAGCTTAGTGGAGGCCTCACTACTTCATCTACGGCTGGCCCCTGGACACTATGATCACTTGGCTACATAGCTTATGCCTGCTTGACTGTCCATTAATTCACGGTACTCCATTCTGTTTATCTGTGTTTTATCTGTCGGCTCTGTGCCTTAACTCAGGATCTGTGTGTAGTTAATCCGACCCTCTCTGCCCAGTCGTCGCCATTTTTTACCTTCTGTTGCTGTGTTAGCCGACTAGCTGCTGTTATCTGACCTGCTGTTTTAGCTAGCTCTCCCAATCATGACCTGCAATCACTTTATGCCTTATTGTATGTCTCTCTCAAATATCAATATGCCTTGCATACTGTTGTTCAGGCTAGTTATCATTGTTTTGGTTTGCAATGGACCCCGTAGTTCCACTCTCCGTACCTCTGATACCTCCTTTGTCCCACCCCCCACACATGCGGTGACCTCACCCATTGAGACCAGCATGTCCAGAGATACAACCTCTCTTATCATCACCCAGTGCCTGGGCTTGCCTCCGCTGTACCCGTGCCCCACCATACCCTGGTCTGCACATTATGCCCAGAATCTATTCTACCACGCCCATAAATCTGCTCCTTTTATTCCGCTCTAGGCGACCAGTTTTGATAGCCTTTAGCCGCACCCTCATCCTACTGCTCCTCTGTTCCTCGGGTGATGTGGAGGTAAACCCAGGCCCTGCATGTCCCCAGTCACCCTCATTTGTTGACTTCTGTGATCGAAAAAGCCTTGGCCTCATGCATGTCAACATCAGAAGCCTCCTGCCTAAGTTTGCCTTACTCACCGCTTTAGCACACTCTGCCAACCCTGATGTCCTTGCCGTGTCTGAATCCTGGCTTAGGAAGGCCACCAAAAACTCTGAGATTTCCATACCCAACTATAACACTTTCCGTCAAGATAGAACTGCCAAAGGGGGAGGAGTTGCAATCTACTGCAGAGATAGCCTGCAAAGTTCTGTCATACTTTCCAAGTCTATGCCCAAACAGTTTGAACTTCTAATTTTAAAAATTAATCTCTCCAGAAATAAGTCTCTCACTGTTGCCGCCTGCTACCGACCCCCCTCAGCTCCCAGCTGTGCCCTGGACACCATCTGTGAATTGATCGCTCCCCATCTAGCTTCAGAGTTTGTTCTGTTAGGTGACCTAAACTGGGATATGCTTAACACCCCGGCAGTCCTACAATCTAAGCTTGATGCCCTCAATCTCACACAAATCATCAAGGAACCCACCAGGTACAACCCCAAATCCGTAAACATGGGCACCCTAGTAGACATTATCCTGACCAACTTGCCCTCCAAATACACCTCTGCTGTCTTCAATCAAGATCTCAGCGATCACTGCCTCATTGCCTGTATCCGCCACGGGTCCACGGTCAAACGACCACCCCTCATCACTGTCAAATGCTCCCTGAAACACTTCTGCGAGCAGGCCTTTCTAATCGACCTGGCCCGGGTACCCTGGAAGGATATTGACCTCATCCTGTCAGTTGAGGATGCCTGGTCATTCTTTAAAAGTTACTTCCTCACCATATTAGACAAGCATGCTCCGTTCAAAAAATGCAGAACCAAGAACAGATATAGCCCTTGGTTCACTCCAGACCTGACTGCCCTCGACCAGCACAAAAACATCCTATGGCGAACTGCGATAGCATCGAAGAGCCCCCGTGATATGCAACTGTTCAGGGAAGTCAGGAACCAATACACGCAGTCAGTCAGGAAAGCAAAGGCCAGCTTTTTCAAGCAGAAATTTGCATCCTGTAGCTCTAACTCCAAAAAGTTCTGGGATACTGTAAAGTCCATGGAAAACAAGAGCACCTCCTCCCAGCTGCCCACTGCACTGAGGCTAGATAATACGGTCACCACTGATAAGTCCGTGATAATCGAAAACTTCAACAAACATTTCTCAATGGCTGGCCATGCCTTCCACCTGGCGACTCCAACCTTGGCCAGCAGCCCCGCCCGGCCCGCTGCTACTCGCCCAAGCGTCCCCAGCTTCTCCTTTACCCATATCCAGATAGCAGATGTTCTGAAAGAGCTGGAAAACCTGGACCCATACAAATCAGCTGGGCTTGACAATCTGGACCCCCTATTTCTGAAACTGTCCGCCGCCATTGTCGCACCCCCTATTACCAGCCTGTTCAACCTCTCCTTCGTATCATCTGAGATCCCCAAGGATTGGAAAGCTGCCGCTGTCATTCCCCTCTTCAAAGGGGGAGACACCCTGGACGCAAACTGTTACAGACCTATATCCATCCTGCCCTGCCTAGCTAAGGTCTTCGAAAGCCAAGTCAACAAACAGATCACTGACCATCTCGAATCCCACCGTACCTTCTCCGCTGTGCAATCCGGTTTCCGAGCCGGTCACGGGTGCACCTCAGCCACGCTCAAGGTACTAAACGATATCATAACCGCCATCGATAAAAGACATTACTGTGCAGCCGTCTTCATCGACCTGGCCAAGGCTTTCGACTCTGTCAATCACCATATTCTTATCGGCAGACTCAATAGCCTCGGTTTTTCTAATGACTGCCTTGCCTGGTTAACCTGTCTAGGATCAGCGTGGCGCTAGCGGCACACCCCCCCCCCCCCCACTGAAAAACCAGTGCCGCGAAATTCAAAAAAAATATTTTTTTTAAATATTTAACTTTCACACATTAAAGTCCAATACAGCTAATGAAAGACACAGATCTTATGAATCCAGTCAACATTTCCGATTTTTAAAATGTTTTACAGGGAAGACACAATATGTAAAGATGTACATCTATTACCTAAAAACACATTAGCATATTCCACCATCTTTTATTTGTCCACCAACACCAGTAGCCATCACCAATTCGGCTAAACTAAGATATTTATAGCCCCTAACCAACAAAAAAACTCATTAGATGACAGTCTGATAACATATTTATGGTATGGGATAGGTTTTGTTAGAAAAAAGTGCATATTTCAGGTAGACTTCATAGTTTACAATTGCACCCACCATCACAAATGGACTAGAATAATTACAATGAGCAACGTGTTTACCTAACTACTAATCATCAAACATTTCGTAAAAATACACAGCATACACGAATCGAAAGACACAGATCCTGTGAATACAGACAATATTTCAGATTTTCTAAGTGTCTTACAGCGAAAACACAATAAATCGTTATATTAGCTTAGCACATAGCAATTAGCAGCCCAGCATTGATTCTAGCCAAAGTGAGCGATAAAAGTCAACATCGCCAAAAGATATTAATTTTTTCACTAACCTTCTCAGAATTCTTCCGATGACACTCCTGTAACATCACATTACAACATGCATATACAGTTTGATCGAAAATGTTTATATTTAGCCACCAAAATCATGGTTAGACAATGTGAAATGTAGACAAGCTGGTAAAGAAAACGTCCTTGCGCCACTTAGACAGTGATCTACTCTTATACATAAATACTCATAAACGTGACTAAAAAATATAGGGTGGACAGGGATTGATAGACAATTTAATTCTTAATACAATTGCGTTATTACATTTTTTAATTTATCCTTACTTTTCAATACAGTTTGCGCCAAGCGAAGCTACGTCAAAAAACATGGCGTCCTAAGCCACTAAAATGTTTCGACAGAAACACGATTTATCATAATAAAAATGTCCTACCTTGAGCTGTTCTTCCATCAGTATCTTGGGCAAAGGATCCTTTCTTGGGAGAAATCGTCTTTTGGTGGAAAGCTGTCCTCTTGCCATGTGGAAATGTCAACTACGTTCGGGATGAACTGAAAAGCGCACCCAACTTTTCACATCGTTGCAAAAATAAATGTCCCAAAATCGCACTAAACGGATATAAATTGCTATAAAACGCTTTAAATTAACTACTTTGTGATGTTTGTAACTCCTATAACGAGTGAAAAGATGACCGGAGAAATATAACAGGCTAAACTAACGCTTGGAACAGGAGAGGGTCGGTGTCTTCCACGCGCGTTACGCAGCAAGAAAAGACTTGCTAGCTAAAGGTTTTTTTCATTTGTAGGGCCTGTGAACGAGCAATCGAGCCCGTTGGAATCGTCATCACGTAAAGGCATCCAGGGGAAGACGTAAGAAGTGTCCGTATAGTCATAGCAACGACAGAGCCCTTTTAAATGACTTCAGAAAAGTGGCCAACGTTTCTCAAATCTGACTCCATGTCAGGGAAATTGCTGTAGAATGGGCTCTGTTCCACTTAGAGACAAAATTTCAACTCCTATAGAAACTATAGACTGTTTTCTATCCAATAATAATAATAATATGCATATTGTACGATCAAGGATTTTGTGGGAAGCCGTTTAAAAAATTAGCCACATTAGCATAAATAGTCTAAACAGCGCCCCCATCCCCAACAGGTTAACCAACTACTTTGCAGACAGAGTTCAGTGTGTCAAATCGGATAGCATGTTGTCCGGTCCTCTGGCAGTCTCTATGGGGGTACCACAGGGTTCAATTCTCGGGCCGACTCTTTTCTCTGTATACATTAATGATGTTGCTCTTGCTGCGGGCGATTCCCTGATCCACCTCTACGCAGACGACACCATTCTGTATACTTCCGGCCCTTCCCTGGACACTGTGCTATCTAACCTCCAAATGAGCTTCAATGCCATACAACACTCCTTCCGTGGCCTCCAACTGCTCTTAAATGCTAGTAAAACCAAATGCATGCTTTTCAACCGTTCGCTGCCTGCACCCGCACGCCCGACTAGCATCACCACCCTGGACGGTTCCGACCTAGAATATGTGGACATCTATAAGTACCTAGGTGTCTGGCTAGACTGCAAACTCTCCTTCCAGACTCATATCAAACATCTCCAATCCAAAATCAAATCTAGAGTCGGCTTTCTATTCCGTAACAAAGCCTCCTTCACTCACGCCGCCAAACTTACCCTAGTAAAACTGACTATCCTACCGATCCTCGACTTCGGCGATGTCATCTACAAAATAGCTTCCAATACTCTACTTAGCAAACTGGATGCAGTTGATCACAGTGCCATCCGTTTTGTTACTAAAGCACCTTATACGACCCACCACTGCGACCTGTATGCCCTAGTCGGCTGGCCCTCGCTACATGTTCGTCGTCAGACCCACTGGCTCCAGGTCATCTACAATGCTATGCTAGGTAAAGTGCCGCCTTATCTCAGTTCACTGGTCACGATGGCTACACCCACCCGTAGCACGCGCTCCAGCAGGTGTATCTCACTGATCATCCCTAAAGCCAAAACCTCATTTGGACGCCTTTCCTTCCAGTTCTCTGCTGCCTGCGACTGGAACGAATTGCAAAAATCTCTGAAGTTGGAGACTTTTATCTCCCTCAACAACTTTAAAAATCTGCTATCCGAGCAGCTAACCGATCGCTGCAGCTGTACATAGTCCATCTGTAAACTACCCACCCAATTTACCTACCTCACCCCCATACTGCTTTTATTTATTTACTTTTCTGCTCTTTTGCACACCAGTATCTCTTCTTGCACATGATCATCTGATGATTTATCACTCCAGTGTTAATCTGCTAAATTGTAATTATTCGATTTATTGCCTACCTCATGCCTTTTGCACACATTGTATATAGATTCTCTTTTTCCTACCATGTTATTGACTTGTTTATTGTTTACTCCATGTGTAACTCTGTGTTGTTGTCTGTTCACACTGCTATGCTTTATCTTGGCCAGGTCGCAGTTGCAAATGAGAACTTGTTCTCAACTAGCCTACCTGGTTAAATAAAGGTGAAAAAAAAAAAAAAAAAGTCCTCAACTGTCAGCTTCGTTAAAGAGTACCCGCAAAACATCAGTCTCAACTTCAAAAGTGAAGAAACGCCTCCGGGATGCTGTCCTTTGAGACTGTAATCGAAGCATATTGAAGTTAGAAACAATAGGATTTGAAGCAATAGGCTACAACTCTGAGACAAGCATGGGGACTGGTCTTGATAAATTCTTATTTACAAGGAGAGCCTACTCCTTCCTCCCCATTGGGGAATTGAACCCTGGTCTCCCGCGTGCCCGCACAACATGGGGATTCTTTAGCTAAATAGCCCAGCACTGTAGCCTACTCCCGACCGTCACAATGCACAAGAAACTCAGAGGGCTTTTCATTTTTCTTGGAATAGAAACACCATAATATTAATCAAATTAATTAAGCAACATTTCTTACAATCAGACCCATATACTATGTTCTTACAAAAAATAGGTTTCAAGTTGGCTAATACAGCCACTACTGAGGGCTATCAAATACTTCTCAAAGATGCCCTCTGGTGGTCAAACTAGCACTAACTAGCATTAATGGTACCAGTGGTTGGCACGTTACAGAATTCTGCGGCACCACGCAAGCTGTGCTGCTGTACGCTGCATCTTTTAAAGGACGAACCACTGTAGTCATACAGCAATCCGTAAAGCCAGCTCCTTGCAGTGTAAAAAATTCATGTAATTTACAGATTTTATCTTCATAATAATAAACAAATTCTTGTACAATTACAGTAATAATATCTAATTGTTTGTTTACCCTGTAAAATAATGGTTTACTTTAATTATAACATCTTGGCATTTTTCAATTTTTTTATGGGAAATTATTCAAATTTTACATATGGAAAAGTACTTTTGTGTGTACATCAGAGTCTTTAAGTTAACTGTAAATAAAATAACAAAATTATTTTATATTACAGTTTTACAGTAATTCTATAGAAATACACAATAAAAATAAAGTAATTTCTGATTATAATAGGTGTTTAAGCTGTAAATCAACTTGACAATTTCGTAAAAATACACCCTAAATCAAGGATCATCAACTAGATTCAGCCACGTGCAGATTTTCTTTCTTGAGCGGATGGTCGGAGGCCAGAACATAATTGAGCAATAAGGCCCAAGGGGGTGTGGTACGTGGCAAATATACCACAGCTAAGGGCTGTTCTTATGCATGATGCAACGCGGAATGCCTGGCTACAGCCCTTAGCCGGGGTATATTGACCATGTACCACAAAACCCAGAGGTTCCTTATTGCTGGTTACCAACATAATTAGAACAGTAAAAATAAATGTTTTGGCATACCCGTGGTATACGGTCTGATATGCCACGGCTGTCAGCCAAACAACATTCAGGGTCAAAGCACCCAGTTTTTAATCACAAATGATTTGTCGACTGCAAATTGACAGCAAAAAGCCCAAACTGATATAATGTTTGACTAAAACACAATCATTTCAAACCTCTCTATTACGCGTGGGAATAGTTATTTGTACATTAAATCCAGTGGAGCTTATGTCCTGGTGTTTTTACAGTCTGTTATGTCCAATAAAGAAAGAAAGAAAGAAACACTGGGGGGTGGGAGTAAATTGGCCGAATTCAGAGTCATTCTGGTTCATCTGTTCTGTTGCATTGTTATCACATGCTAAAGTTGAACACTGACAGTTTTGTAGCTTTAATGAGACTTATGAGACTCTCTCTCTGTGTGTGTGTGTGTGTGTGTGTGTGTGTGTGTGTGTGTGTGTGTGTGTGTGTGTGTGTGTGTGCGCGCATATTTGTGTGCTTAAGTATGTACATGTGTAGATATGTGACACAAATACAGATACCTACAGTCTACAGCTTGTCTCTCTTATCCCATACTGTCTGCAGCCTGTCACCAGAGTAACAATAGGTGTTAACAAATATTTACCTTGATGAGCACACAGAGCTTATCAGTTGTGACACTTCTCGGGGACACTGGTGACACTCGCTGAATGCTCAAAGGCAACGTGGCAATGGGAGAAGGCTGGGAATATCACAGCCTCTCAACGTGTGTGTGTGTGAGAGAGAGAGAGAGAGAGAGAGAGTGTGTGTGTGTGTGGTGGAAGCTGTGGTGCTTGTGTGTGTATATGTATATGTGCGTGACTTACTGCATGTGGACGAGTGTATTAGTGCACGTGTGTGTGCATCCACCTGTGAGTTACAGCAGTATCATCCACCTGTGTTAGTTCACAGCAGTATCAGGGGTTTCACCTCTGACAATATCTTGCTAGCTATGACGCTATTTTAGGCTAAAGGTGACGTGAGTGTTGCCAGTTATAGAAACACCTCATCTCTTTTGAGGTTCAAGCTAATGCTTCCATTGCCTGACTTTCAGTCTGTTTTACTGCTTGTACTTGTAGGTAGCATGGAATGTACTTGTAGCACTCATGGAGATGGCTAGATTGTATGCTACCCAATAGGTGTGTGCACGTACATGTGTTTATGCCTGCATGTGTCGTTTACCTGTTGCAGTCGACATGCAGCAATAGGTGTGTAGCGCTGATGGAGAGGGCTATCTTGTGCCACTGGCCGTCGGCTAGTCGGTAGGGGAAGGACTCTGAGCGAGGCTTGCCTTTGTGGCTGTAGTGGTAGCGGATCTCCTCCCTCAGGCCACTGCTCTCCAGCTCAAAGTAACTGCAGCGGAGGAGAGGGCAAAGGTTATAGGTAGAGTTCAGAGATCACTGAAGGGCTTAAAGCACATGAGCAATATGGAGAAGGAATTAGCTTGGGGATATGAGGTGATGCAACGGGGGAATGTGGTGTGATAATATTCAACATACATACATTCAGCTGTATGCTAATTATTTGTAAAGGCAACAGTAATACACTGCTCAAAAAAATAAAGGGAACACTTAAACAACACAATGTAACTCCAAGTCAATCACACTTCTGTCAAATCAAACTGTCCACTTAGGAAGCAACACTGATTGACAATACATTTCACATGCTATTGTGCAAATGGAATAGACAAAAGGTGGAAATTATAGGCAATTAGCAAGACACACCCAATAAAGGAGTGATTCTGCAGGTGGTGACCACAGACCACTTCTCAGTTCCTATGCTTCGTGGCTGATGTTTTGGTCACTTTTGAATGCTGGCGGTGTTCTCACTCTAGTGGTAGCATGAGACGGAGTCTACAACCCACACAAGTGGCTCAGGTAGTGCAGCTCATCCTGGATGGCACATCAATGCGAGCTGTGGCAAGAAGGTTTGCTGTGTCTGTCGGCGTAGTGTCCAGAGCATGGAGGCACTACCAGGAGACAGGCCAGTACATCAGGAGACGTGGAGGAGGCCGTAGGAGGGCAACAACCCAGCAGCAGGACCGCTACCTCCGCCTTTGTGCAAGGCGTAGCACTGCCAGAGCCCTGCAAAATGACCTCCAGCAGGCCACAAATGTGCATGTGTCTGCTCAAACGGTCAGAAACAGACTCCATGAAAGTGGTATGAGGGCCCGACGTCCACAGGTGGGGGTTGTGCTTACAGCCCAACACCGTGTAGGACGTTTGGCATTTGCCAGAGAACACCAATATTGGTAAATTCGCCACTGGCGCCCTGTGCTTTTCACAGATGAACGCAGGTTCACACTGAGCACATGAGCACATGTGACAGACGTGACAGAGTCTGGAGTCGCCGTGGAGAACGTTCTGCTGCCTGCAACATCCTCCAGCATGACCGGTTTGGCGGTGGGTCAGTCATGGTGTGAGGTGGCATTTCTTTGTGGGGCCGCACAGCCCTCCATGTGCACGCCAGAAGTAGCCTGACTGCCATTAGGTACTGAGATGAGATCCTCAGACCCCTTGTGAGACCATATGCTGACAAATGCACATTTGTGGCCTGCTGGAGGTCATTTTGCAGGGCTCTGGCAGTGCTACTCCTTGCACAAAGGCAGATGTAGCGGTCCTGCTGCTGGGTTGTTGCCCTCCTACGGCCTCCTCCACGTCTCCTGATGTACTGGCCTGTCTCCTGGTAGTGCCTCCATGCTCTTGACACTACGCTGACAGACACAGCAAACCTTCTTGCCACAGCTCGCATTGATGTGCCATCCTGGATGAGCTGCAATACCTGAGCCACTTGTGTGGGTTGTAGACTCCGTCTCATGCTACCACTAGAGTGAGAGCACCGCCAGCATTCAAAAGTGACCAAAACATCAGCCAGGAAGCATAGGAACTGAGAAGTGGTCTGTGGTCACCACCTGCAGAATCACTCCTTTATTGGGGGTGTCTTGCTAATTGCCTATAATTTCCACCTTTTGTCTATTCCATTTGCACAACAGCATGTGCAATTTATTGTCAATCAGTGTTGCTTCCTAAGTGGACAGTTTGATTTGACAGAAGTGTGATTGACTTGGAGTTACATTGTGTTGTTTAAGTGTTCCCTTTATTTTTTTGAGCAGTGTATATTTAACCACACCACACCATTACAGTCAGGGGTAATTGGCATCTTGGAGCTGTTTGTTATCATACTGCCAGCAACATGTGAATAGTTTTTAACACAAAAAGCAATAGAAAACCCAGCCAGATAATAACGCACACAGCAAAATAATAATACAAATAATCTAAAAGACATTCAAGGTTCGACTGACAAGAGAAGATGAAAAAAGAGAAAAGGACAGGAGAGAAGAGAAAATAACAGGAGAGAAAAGAACCCAAAAAAAACAGAAAAGGTCTGAAGAGAACTGACGAGAAGAGTCTGCTGCCTGTCTGAAGAAGAAAATTAGGAGAAAATTAAAAAAGGACAGCAGGAGAGGCGTAGAGGTAAAGCAGAAGAGAGAGTGAGCTTCCAAAGGAGAATGATGTAGGAGTGTGTCTCTAAAGCTGTCTGTCTCTAAACCTGTCCAGCATTGCACACACAGGGAGGAGCGGCACCATAAACCTTCAATAGGGCGTAATGACCCAGGCCCAGAAATCTCCTTACCCCCATACAGCCCCTGCCCTCCCCAAACTGTCACTCAGGCACTGATCAGCCACGCTAAATTAAGAGCCAGGCGGCCACAGCCAGCACCCAGGGAACCGTAGCCAGCCAGCCGTGACATTTCTGTTTCCTCAAAAACTGCTGCACACTGGTCCCTTGAAACAACCCCCAGCTTCCTGTTTCCAACCCTCAGACTCCACCACACACGCAAATGCACATATGTACGCACACACACCACATACGCACATATACACACACACGGTGTCCCAACTCGCGCACACACATCAGCCCAGCCATGTCCCATCCATATTCATGCCCAGTGAGGGTACAACCAACCCACTCTGTAGAATACCAAGTGAGGCTCCGTTCTGGGAAGCTGGATTTATCCCTCTCCCAATTCTCAGTTCGTCAAAAAACTAAGAACAACTTGTGATAACTCTACCAAACAGCACTGGCATGTGAGACGCGGAAATATTATGTATATGGGCATGGTTTCAATGGGTGGTGGATCAAATGAAGGGAGATTAACTCAAATGTGGCGTGAATTAATGAAGTTGAAAACCCTTAGAGCATGTGTCTGCGTCACAAATGGAACCCTATTCCCTATATAACACACTATTTTTGACAAAAGCCATATGGGCTCTGGTCAAAAGGAAGTACACTTAATAGGAAAGAGGGTGCCATTTGGGTGAACCTGTTCCCACTGCAATGTTCAGGAGCTGTTCAAGAGAAACAGACAGACAAAACAGCTACAGACAGACAGTTGACAGCTTCAAACGCCTTCATTGCCTCTTATTAAATCACACCAGGTGCAACCATGTAAACCGTGACGTAACCCATGCCAGCGGACAACCAACCAACACCCACTCTTCAACGTTTAAGAGCCACCATTAAATCAATGCATCCACTCTGTACCCAGGCAACTGCCACCTCTAAGTGATCACCAACCTTGTTGCTGGGCATTACAGCGAACATTCACATGCATCCAAGTCTACCTGCATTTTCATTAGCGGCTGAAATCTTTTCATAAAGGGATTAATCAGAATCAGAACCTCCCTAATCCAGGTTTCTGTTGTCCCTTTACAATATGAGCTGTTTGTAAATAGAGTCTATTCATACACAAGGCCACTGGGCTAAATTTGGGATGTGATGTCTTAACAACCAGATTACAAACAACTGGTCCATTACAATCAGGTATAAAACCATTTTTCGCTATCAAGACGTCTTGGGAAAGATATCGTTTTTTGCTTATCTGGTTGCTACACAGACGTTAGCAAAATGTACTACTTCTTAGGGATAGGCGTCCCGTCAACGGGACAATTGTAAATCATGTAGCGCCGTGTGTCATGATCGCAGATTGTAGAGAAACAACAAATGTCAGCACATAAGTATCTTATATTAGCCGAAAGCTTAAATTCTTGTTAATATAACTGCACTGTCCAAATTACAGTAGCTATTACTGCAGAAAAATGCCATGCTGTTGTTTGAGGAGAGCTCAGAACAACACAACGCTATTATTCACAGCGACAGGTTTGATAGGTAAAGTCCCGTCTTATCTATGCACGCTGGTCACCATAGCTGCACCCACCCGTAGCACGCATTCCAGCAGGTATATCTCACTTGTCACCCCCAAAGCCAATTCCTCCTTTGGCCGCCTCTCCTTCCAATTCTCTGCTGCCAATGACTGGAACTGTCACGTTCTGACCTTAGTTCTTTTGTTATGTCTTTGTTTTAGTATGGTCAGGGCGTGAGTTGGGTGGGTTGTCTATGTTCGTTTTTCTATGTTGGGTTTTGCGTTTGGCCTGGTATGGTTCTCAATCAGAGGCAGGTGTCGTTAGTTGTCTCTGATTGAGAATCATACTTAGGCAGCCTTTTTCCACCTGTGTTTCGTGGGTGATTATTTTCTGTTCTGTGTTTTGTATTTTCACCGTTCAGGACTGTTTCGTTTCGTTCTCGTGTTTTGTTGTTTTTGATCGAGTATTCGTTTTCATTAAAAGTGATAATGAATACTTACCACGCTGCACCTTGGTCCTCCTCTCTTTCTCCCAACGACAAACGTTACAGGAACGAACTACAAACATCTCTGAAACTGGAAACACTTATGTCCCTCACTAGCTTTAAGCACCAGCTGTCAGAGCAGCTCACAGATCACTGCAACTGTACATAGCCCATCTATAAATAACCCAAACAACTACCTCTTCCCCTACTGTATTTATTTAGCTCCTTTACTTCCCAGTATTTCTTCTTTGCACACTCATCTACTGTCAAATCTCCAATTCCAGTGTTTTAATTGCTATATTGTATTTTTTTATTTTTTTTATTTTTTATTTAACCT
The DNA here is from genome assembly GCF_029448725.1 of Salvelinus fontinalis. Taxonomy (NCBI): domain Eukaryota; kingdom Metazoa; phylum Chordata; class Actinopteri; order Salmoniformes; family Salmonidae; genus Salvelinus; species Salvelinus fontinalis. The sequence continues at coordinate 6,578,722 of NC_074699.1, forward strand.
TTATTTAACCAGGTAGGCAAATTGAGAACACGTTCTCATTTACAATTGCGACCTGGCCAAGATAAAGCAAAGCAGTTCGACACATACAACAACACATAGTTACACATGGAGTAAAACAAACATATAGTCAATAATACAGTGAAAAAAAAATAAGTCTATATACAATGTGAGCAAGTGAGGTGAGATAAGGGAGGTGAAGGCAAACAAATATATGTATAAATAAATAAAAATATAAAAGGCCATGGAGGCGAAGTGAGTACAACACAGCAAGTCAAATAAAAACAAAAAAAAACACTGGAATGGTTGGTTTGCAGTGGAAGAAAGTGCAAAGTAGAGACAGAAATAATGGGGTGCAAAGGAGCAAAATAAATTAATAAATAAATACAGTAGGTAAAGAGGTAGTTGTTTGGGCTAAATTGTAGATGGGTTATGTACAGGTGCAGTAATCTATGAGCTGCTCTGACAGCTGGTGCTTAAAGCTAGTGAGGGAGATAGGTGTTTCCAGTTTCAGAGATTTTTGTAGTTCGTTCCAGTCATTGGCAGCAGAGAACTGGAAGGAGAGGCGTCCAAAGGAAGAATTGGTTTTGGGGGTGACTAGAGAGATATACCTGCTGGAGCGCGTGCTACAGGTAGGTGCTGCTATGGTGACCAGCGAGCTGAGATAAGGGGGGACTTTACCTAGCAGGGTCTTGTAGATGACCTGGAACCAGTGGGTTTGGCGACGAGTATGAAGCGAGGGCCAGCCAACGAGAGTGTACAGGTCGCAGTGGTGGGTAGTATATGGGGCTTTGGTGACAAAACGGATGGCACTGTGATAGACTGCATCCAATTTATTGAGTAGAGTTTTGGAGGCTATTTTGTAAATGACATCACCGAAGTCGAGGATTGGTAGGATGGTCAGTTTTACAAGGGTATGTTTGGCAGCATGAGTAAAGGATGCTTTGTTGCGGAATAGGAAGCCAATTCTAGATTTGACTTTGGATTGGAGATGTTTGATGTGAGTCTGGAAGGAGAGTTTACAGTCTAACCAGACACCTAGGTATTTGTAGTTGTCCACATATTCTAAGTCAGAGCCGTCCAAAGTAGTGATGTTGGACAGGCGGGCAGGAGCAGGCAGCGATCGGTTGAAGAGCATGCATTTGGTTTTACTTGTATTTAAGAGCAGTTGGAGGCCACGGAAGGAGAGTTGTATGGCATTGAAGCTCGCCTGGAGGGTTGTTAACACAGTGTCAAAAGAAGGGCCAGAAGTATACAGAATAGTGTCGTCTGCGTAGAGGTGGATCAGAGAATCACCAGCAGCAAGAGCGACATCATTGATGTAAACAGAGAAGAGAGTCGGTCCAATAATTGAACCCTGTGGCACCCCCATAGAGACTGCCAGAGGCCCGGACAACAGACCCTCCGATTTGACACACTGAACTCGATCAGAGAAGTAGTTGGTGAACCAGGCGAGGCAATCATTAGAGAAACCAAGGCTGTCGAGTCTGCCAATGAGGATGTGGTGATTGACAGAGTCAAAGGCCTTGGCCAGGTCAATGAATACGGCTGCACAGTATTGCTTCCTATCGATGGCGGTTACGATATCGTTTATGACCTTGAGCGTGGCTGAGGTGCACCCATGACCAGCTCTGAAACCAGATTGCATAGCGGAGAAGGTGTGGTGGGATTCGAAATGGTCGGTAATCTGTTTGTTGACTTGGCTTTCGAAGACCTTAGAAAGGCAGGGTAGGATAGATATAGGTCTGTAGCAGTTAGGGTCAAGGGTGTCCCCCCCTTTGAAGAGGGGGATAACCGCAGCTGCTTTCCAATCTTTGGGGATCTCAGACGACACGAAAGAGAGGTTGAAGAGGCTAGTAATAGGGGTGGCAACAATTTCAGCAGATAGTTTTACTATCTTTACTTCGCCACCATGGCCTATTTATTGCCTTTACCTCCCTTATCTCACCTCATTTGCTCACATTGTATATAGACTATTTTTCTACTGTATTATTGACTGTATGTTTGTTTTACTCCATGTGTAACTCTGTGTTGTTATGTGTCAAACTGCTTTGCTTTACCTGTTAAATAAAGGTGACAAAAAATATTTAAAAAAAATAAATAATAATAACCAGTTTACAACCTGACTATGATGTCACAAAATATGCTATCTCTGAAACCCAGAATGGAGATCTCGCGGCAGCTAGTTGATTAAATTCTGAGGGGAGATGTACGAGAAAAAATCCTAGAATGAGGAGCGGAAGAAGGGTAGTAATTGACCCTAGAGATCTTCTCAGGTCCTTTTTTAATATACTTCCTGTCATGCACTGACCATAGAGAGCTGTTCATTCTCTATGTTGGTTAGGTCGGGGTGTGATTAAGGGTGGGTTATCTAGGGAAATTATATACCTATGTTGGCCTGATTATGGTTCCCAATCAGAAGCAGCTTTTTATCGTTGTCTCTGATTGGGGATCATATTTAGCTAGCCATTTTCCCCATTATGATTTGTGGGATCTTGACTATGTGTGTAGTTGCTTTCTGCACTGCATGTAGCGTCACGTTTCGTTTATCCACTTTATTGTTTTTGTTCTTTAAGTTTCTCAAATAAAAGGATGGAAACATATCACGCTGCATCTTGGTCCACTCCTTCAAACGATCGTGACACTTTCTAAACGTCAAATTTTTAGCACGAACAGATTGCCGCATGAAATGTACATCATGATTATCAGCCAAAGAGCTGAATCCAACTGACTTTCTTCAACTCACCCTACTTTTAAGATGTCAAAAAGCTGTTGAGTAACATTTTGTTTGAACAATAGCAGGAGAAAAGAACACCAAATTAAGTTGTATCAACTGCCCAACGACCCGGTTGACCGTAATCGTTGGTAGTGGAAAGACATAGGAAGAGAGATCATGATACAGAAAGCAGAAAGAGGGCCAAGCTAGGAAGCAAGAGTAATGATGTGTTGGAGTGGAAAGTGATGATGGTGTTTGATGAGACTAACAGGGCTTCACTTACACCCTATCCGACTAAATAATGCCGTAGAGAAATAGGTAGTTGAAGTGAAATTAGCTTGGTTCATTGGAAATGGTAGACTGTTAATATTACGTGGCAGCCAGGCTCAGCAAGAAAATATTTTGAAAATGTAAAGCTTAATGGGAAAATGATTAAAATCCATGTCCCTGGTGCTTATGCTAGATTGAGGGGAGTCCTCACTTGGGTCCCAATATCTATGTCCACAGATGATATTAAAGAAAATCTGAAGGGAGGCAGAGTGATTGAGACCAAAAGGTTGATCAGTAGGAAAGCGGGTCAAAGAAGTGAAAGCTTATCAGTGATGCTGAGGTTTGAGAAAGTCTTGCCTGGAAAAGTACAGATAAAATTCCTTTGTTTCAATGTTAGAGAATTTGTCCCATATGCACTGCGGTCTTTTAAATGCCAAAGAATGGGACGTGTAGCTGCTCAGTGTAAAGGAACCAAAAGATCTGCCAAGGGTGGAGGGGCAAATGATTATGGTGAATGTGAAGGTTAAGAGCTGTAATTGTGGAGGAGAACACAGTGCAGCATTTGGTGGATGCCAGGTACAGAGAGAGGCTAGAGAGGCTCAGAGATATAGGATCAGGCATGATGTTTGATATGTTTAGGACGGAAAACAGATTGGTAGAACTACAGTGAGGACTGATGGAGTAAGTGGACCTTCTGTCAGGGCTGGTGCTTCTGATGGTCCTGGCATGGTTTCGAGGCCCGTTCAGAAATCTTGTGCTCATGAATGTGTGGCGTCAAAGGACACTTTCATAATGAATGAAGTTGACTTCATAGATTTTATTTGTAAGGGTATCAATACGACTCGGGTTGTGGAAAGCAGAAATGACAGGTTGAAGGTTGTTGTGGAGACTGCAAAAGAGATATTGGGGGAAAGGGTTGTTAACATGCTAAACAATCCTAAGGGTGGAGTGTGATATACTGTATATAAAGTTGAATGGGGTTGGGAAGGGTTTTTTTGGGTGGGAGGGTGTGGTAGAATTTAGGGATTTTTTTGGTATGGAATTTTATTTTCATGGTAATACAGAATTGGCCAGATCATGATTGATCTACATTCTAGCACAGTAGGAGACGAACCACATGGTTTCAAGCTATATTACGTTGTGATGATGATGGAAAGCTGTGAACTCCGGTTACTCGATACATGTTCTAACTGGTTCGTCACTGGTAAGTCACTAACACTTGTTTGTATCTAACTAGCTGTGTGTATTGTATAAAGCTTGCTATAGTTAGCTTGTAGTAAGGACTAGTGAGCACTATCCATCCAAATAACAGCTATAATATTGTTCTGAATTTGGATATTTATGCAAACCTGGAGATTCCATCAAATAAGTGTACATATTGCCATTGCGCTACTTTGGGCCATTTGGTAGGGTTGTCTCCCCAGCTGGTCTCCGGAAAGTTGAAAGGATATAGAAAAGCCCAAAATAATCAACTTTTCTAAATACCTAGACCATTCAAAGGCAGGCAAATACTGTAAATAGCTACGTGACATATTTAAGACTAGCAAATTACTGTATATTGAGATTTACTTCTCTCCCTAGCTAACCGGTGGAAAAAGCTAGGTGTAAACAAACAGTGACAATTGTAAAATGCAACAGCTTTACAAGGTTTATGTAACGCTCTGGGTGTCGGGGGGGGTGTGAAGTCAGGCGCAGGAACAACAGAGAGTTCAATATAGTGCTTTTAATGCACAACCAGCAAACAATGTCCACACGAAAAAACACTGGGTGTAACAAACAAATGTCCCATACACGGAGGACAAAAAACCCAGTCCAAAATACAAATTATGAACGAAACAAACAAACGTTCATCTACTCCCGAATCCAAAATTACAACTGAACAATCCCGCACAAAGAACCGTACGGGCTGGCTGACTAATAAAGCCCCACTAATTATAAATCACCTCAACACAGGTGTACCAAATAAACACATAAGGAGGGGGAGGAAAAAGAGTCAGTGGCAGCTAGTAGGCCGGTGACGACGACCGCCGAGCCCCGCCCGAACGGGAAGGGGAGTCACCTTCGGTCGGAGTCGTGACAGTTTACTGTCAGTGTTAACAGGTTGGGTAGCTAATTAGAGTGGCAGAATAAGTATCATGCAAATAATTTGTTGTTGTGACATCAAGTACGTTAATAACTACACGTGAGGCAACTGAAAACATTAATTGAAATGAAATGAAAGTGGCAGTAGTTTGCTTAGAATGATACGAACGTTATGCTATTTACATGGGAAAAATGAGAGTACCCTACGGCTGTACCCTACTCGGGGGTGTGGTCACGCCTCACCTTGTGTGTCTATAGAAATACTGATGAAATTTCTCTATGCTGAAAACAGCTGCCAAACATATTTTTTTATGTTGGCATAGCTCCTCTGTATGTGACAGTGCTCGATTCCCAAATGCTATAGGTTTCCTACCTTGCGTCAGGGCAGTGCCTAGTCCTGTCTCCGAAGCATTACACTGTCATAATAATAATTTCTACAGCACTTTTCATAGAATCTCAAAGCGCTTCAAGAGAAAAGAAAACAAGCAATGTATCATGACAGGTCAACCAATAGAGGCCAAGTCTTTGAAAGGTGCATCCTTCGAAGAGGGTCAGTTCATGGCTTGAGCAGAGAGAACTGGTCAAGGGTTGGTGGATTATGGTAATGGGTCTGCTGATGATCTGGTAGAGGGGAAGTCTGGGAACCAGCCTGACTCTTATAGCCACTCCACTCTGTGTAGCCCCCACTTGGGTTCAGTGTTCAGAATAGTAGCCAGACGTCCTCACTATGAGCCTTCTCCCTCAGCAATACTGTATAACTCTAGCCTCCATCCCTCTCGCTCCTCAAATTATGTTCTCAAAAGATCAGGAATTGGCAGCCAGGTGTAACAAAAAAGATGGTACTGTGTCAAGATGCATTTTTAAACCAAAAACATTAGCTAGCTAGCTAGGCAAGCCAAAAGTGTTAACTGTAGTGTCAGTTCATCTTCAGGGTGATAGTACTTCAGTACTGGTGCTTTGTCAATGGTGTCTTTCATCTTGAGGAACACCTCTTTGCACATCTTAATCCAATCCAACTGGCAGCTGTCTCAGTAACACACAGTTGTCAGATAAGTGCTCGTAGAACTCGGGCAGATAGTTCACCATTCCGAGTAGTTCAAATCTGACGGTCTTGGCATCTCTCGTATTGCTCAAACTTTCTCTGGATCGATTTTCAGTCCTTCCGATATCAGCAGGTGTCCAATGTATGGAACTTATTTTCTTCTCAGGCTGAACTTGTCTGTGTTCAGCTGTATGTTCTTTTCTCTGTATCTGTTCAGGAAAGCCCTCAGTTTCTCATCATGGTCTATGTTTGCTATCTCCAGCTATCACCCTCTCCTGTAATCAAAATGTCATCTGCGATGATGTGTAAGCCCACCAGTCCTTGAATCCTTTGGGACATTTAAGGTGCTGGGCTAATTCCCATAGGCATCTTCAACCATCTAAATCTGCCACACAGTGTAGAGCATATGGTCAGTTAGCTTGACTCTACTTCTAGCTGTACGTGCCAGAAACCATTCTTGACGTCTCACACACTTTGAATACTCTTGCTTTGACAGGTAAGATGTCATCTATTGTTGGGATAGGAAAGTAACTTATCTTTAGTGCTTGTTTAGTGGTCTGGGGTCTACACATACAGTTGAACTCAGAAGTTTACATACACTTAGGTTGGAGTCATTAAAACTCATTTTTTGAACCACTCCACAAATGTCTTGTTAATTAGCAAACTATGGTTTTGATAAGTCGGTTAGGACATCTACTTTGTGCATGACACAAGTCATTTTCCCAACAATTGTTTACAGACAGATTATTTCACTTATAATTAACTATCACAATTCCAGTTGGTCAGAAGTTCACATACACTAAGCTGACTGTGCCTTTAAACAGCTTGGAAAATTCCAGAAAATTATGTCATGGCTCTATAAGCTTCTGATAGGCTAATTGATATAATTTGAGTGAAGTGGAGGTGTACCTGTGGACGTATTTCAAGGCCTACCTTCAAACTCAGTGTCTCTTTTCTTGACATCATGGGAAAATCAAAAGAAATCAGCCAAGACCTCAGAATTTGTTTTTGTAGATATCCACAAGTCTGGTTCATCCTCAGGAGCAACATCCAAACGCTTGAAGGTAGCACGTTCATCTGTACAAACAATAGTAAGCAAGTATAAACACCACACAGCTATCATTCCGCTCAGGAAGGAGACGCGATCTGTCTCCTAGAGATGAGCGTGCTTTGGTGCGAAACATGCAATTCAATCTAAAAAAAACAGCAAAGGAACTTGTGAAGATGCTGGAGGAAACAGGTACAAAAGTATCTATATCCACAGTAAAACGAGTCCTATATTGACCTAACCTGAAAGGCCACTCAGCAAGGAAGAAGCCACTGCTCCAAAATCGGCATAAAAAAAGCCAGACTACGGTTTGCAACTGCATATGGGGACAAAGATCGTACTTTTTTGGAGAAATGTCCTCTGGTCTGATGAAACAAAAATTGAACTGTTTGGCCATAATGACCATCGTTATGTTTGGAGGAAAAAGTGTGAGGCTTGCAAGCCGAAGAACACCATCCCAACCGTGAAGCACGGGGGTGGCAGCATCATGTTGCGGGGCAGCTTTGCTGCAGGAGGGGCTGGTGCACTTCACAAAATAGATGACATCCTGAGGATGAAAAATTATGTGGATATATTGAAGCAACATCTCAAGACATCAGTCAGGAAGTTAAAGCTTGGTCGCAAATGGGTCTTCCAAATGGACAATGACCCCAAGCATACTTCCAAAGTTCTGGCAAAATGCCTTAAGGGCAACAAAGTCAAGGTATTGGAGTGGCCATCACAAAGCCCTGACCTCAAGCCTATTGAAAATGTGTGGGCAGAACTGAAAAGATGTGTGCGAGCAAGCCTAACTCAGTTACACCAGCTCTGTCAGGAGCAATGGGCCAAAATTCACCCAATTTATTGTGGGAAGCTTGTGGAAGGCTACCCAAAACGTTTGACCCAAGATAAACAATTTAAAGGCAATGCTATCAAATTCTAATTGAGTGTATGTAAACTTCTGACCCACTGGGAATGTGATGAAATAAATAAAAGCTACTATCTCTACTATTATTCTGACATTTCACATTCTTGAAATAAAGTGGTGTTCCTAACTGACCTAAAACAGGGAATCTTTACTTGGATTAAATGTCAGGAATTGTGAAAAACTGAGTTTAATGTATTTGGTTAAGGAGTATGTAAACTTCTGACTTCAACTGTATTTTCAGTTTACCATTTGGTTTCTTTACAACCACAAGGCTGCTTCTCCAGTCCATGCTTTTCTCCACAGGTTTAATAATCCTTCTGCTGGGAGGGCTGTTTAGCTTGTTTTAATGGTTTCATCATTACAATAAACATCAAACTCTAGACAGTCCATTTTCTTGTTTCGTGGATTTCTCCGTTTAATATCTCTCATTTGCCCAGTGGCTTTAATGTGCTCTTGTTGAACATCACTAGGACTTGGTTTGTTTTCTCAACTGGTTCAGTAGATTTATTGGGATTACATTACAGCTTTCTCCACAATCTAACTGACATCTCACTATTTCTTTGTCAATGCTTATTGCTACAAACAACAGACTAGGTCTCTTGTCTGCACTGCCCTTTGCTGTGATTAAAATCTCTGCAGTAACTCAGAATCTCATCTGTCTCAGTTAGGTTATGCACAAATTTTCCTTTCCCTTGCATTGACATGCACTTTGCAGCAAAATTATTGTCCATCCCACACTTTTTACACCGCTTTCCAAAAGCCTATTTGTATTCCTCTCTTGCGTTTTCCCACAATTTGCCTGAGATTGCATATTTTTCCCTTTTCTTTATTTGCTCTATATTTCACTGCATGTACTTCCTCAACTGTATTACTGTGACGGACCCCCGGTACGGCTGCTCATTCCGTTCACCAGCTCTGGAGGTCTACGTCACCAGCTTTCTAAGCTTCACTGAACGGGATTCATTATTATCAACCCCGGACTGTCTTGTCTCATTACACACACCTGGTTCCCATTCCCCCTGATTAGTATGTTATACGGTGGCAAGAAAAAGTATGTGAACCCTTTGGAATTACCTGGATTTATGCATACATTTGATCTGATCTTCATCTAAGTCACAACAATAGACAAACACACTGTGCTTAAACTAATAACACACAAATGATTGTATTTTTCTTGTCTATATTGAATACATAATTTAAACATTCGCAGTGTAGGTTGGGAAAAGTATGTGAACCCCTAGGCTAATGACTTCTCCAAAAGCGAATTGGAGTCAGGAGTCAACTAACCTGGAGTCGAATCAATGAGGCAAGATTGGAGATTTTGGTTAGAGTTGCCCTGCCCCATAAAAAACAGTCACAAAATTTGAGTTTGTTATTCACAAGATGCATTGCCTGATGTGAACCATGCCTCGAACAAAAGAGATCTCCGAAGACCTAATAATAAGAATTGTTGCCTTGCATAAAGCTGGAAATAGTTACAAAAGTATCTCTAAAAGTCAGTCCACCGTAAGACAAATTGTCTATAAATGGAGAAATTTCAGCACTGTTGCTACTCTCGCTAAGAGTGGCCGTCCTGCAAAGATGACTGCAAGAGCACAGCGCAGAATGCTCAATGAGGTTAAGAGAAATCCTAGTGGCAGCTGAAGAAATCCAGAAATCTCTGGAAGATGCTATCATCTCTGTTGACGAGTCTACGATATGTAAAACACTAAACAAGAATGGTGTTCATGGGAGGACACCATAGAAGAAGCCACTGTTGTCCAGAAAAGACATTGCTGCACGTCTGAAGTTCGCAAAAGAGCACCTGGATGTTCTGCAGTGCTATTGGCAAAATATTCTGTGGACAGATGAAAATAAAGTTGCGTTGTTTGGAAGGAACACACAACACTGTGTGGAGAAAAAAAGGCACAGCACACCAACATTAAAAACCTTTTCCCAACTGTAAACTATAGTGGAGGGAGCATCATGGTGTAATCCTCTAAATAATACACGGGACTAGACAAGTAAAACAAGTGCACAAATACACGTGGCATCGAAGCCCATGCAACAGCACATACCTGCCAGCAGCATACCACCCTGCATCCCACTGCTGGCTTGCTTCTGAAGCTAAGCAGGGTTGGTTCTGTTCAGTCCCTGGATGGGAGACCAGATGCTGCTGGAAGTGGTGTTGGAGGGCCAGAAGAAGGCACTCTTTCCTCAGGTCTAAAAAAATTATCCCAATGCCCCAGGGCAGTGATTGGGGACACTGCCCTGTGTAGGGTGCCGTCTTTCGGATGGGACGTTAAACGGGTGTCCTGATTCTTTGAGGTCATTAAAGATCCCATGGCACTTATTGTAAGAGTAGGGGTGTTAACCCTGGTGTCCTGGCTAATTCCTAAGCAGTCCCCCATACCATCACGGTCCCTTAATCATCCCCAGCTTACAATTGGCTCATTCATCTCCCTATCCCCTGTAACTGTTCCCCAGGTTGTTGCTGTAAATGAGAATGTGTTCTCAGTCAACTTCCCTGGTAAAATAATGGTAATATAAATAAAATGGTTTCAGGCTGCCTCAGGGCCTGGACAGCTTGTTATCATTGATGGAAAAATACATTTTTAAGTTTATCAAGACATTTTGCAGGAGAATGTAAGGCTATCTGTCTGCCAATTGAAGCTCAACAGCAGTTAGGTGATGCAACAGGACAACAACCCAAAAGACAGAAGTAAATCAACAACAGAATGGCTTGAACAGATACGCCTCCTGGAGTAGCCCAGTCAGTCCTGACACTGAGTGTGTTCAATAAAGACACAAAAAATTATAATTGTTTGTGTGTTATTAGTTTAAGCAGACTGTGTTTATCAATTGTTGTTTATCTATTGTTGAAGATCAGATAACATTTTATGACCAATTTATGCAGAAATCCAGGTAATTATGGGTTCACATACACAGTGGGAAGAAAAAGTATGTGCCCTCTGTTCCCCATTGTCCTTGTCGGTTATTGTTACCATGTTCGTTGGTCCTGTGAGTACCTGTGCTGTTGCATTGGCTTCGACGCCACGTGTATTTGTGCACTTGTTTTACGTGTCTAGTCCCGTGTATTATAGTCCCAATCATTAGACAACGTGACAATTACCTTGACTTGTTTTACTGTTCTCACTTGACAACTCAGCAGCTCTACATATCTTCCTATATGCATATTTGTCTAATGTCAGGTTATCCTCTCTTAGCAGTCTCTCTCTAAGATGGAAGTTGTATGTGAACAAACAATTCTATCACAGATCAATGAGTCTTTATTATCACCAAAATTGCATGTACTGGCTAGGACTTACATATGTATAATACCTCTCACCAGTCTTGTACATTTTTGGGATGCTACTTCACTGTCCTCCTCGCCGACGTTAAACACATCGTCTCACAGAGCTCCCTACCCCCAGTGGTGGAAAAAGTACCCAATCGCCATACTTGAGTAAACGTAAAGATACCTTCATAGAAAATGACTCAAGTAAAAGTGAAAGTCACCCAGTAAAATACAACTTGAGTAAAAGTCTAAATGTACTTAAGTATCAAAAGTAAATATAATTTATAAATTATACTGAAGTATCAAAAGTATAAATCATTTCAAATTTCTCATATTAATAAGCAAACTAGACGGCACCATTTTCTTGTTTGTTTTTTAACTTACGGATAGCCAGAGTCACATTCAAAATGTACTTTTGGGTCTCAGGGAAAATGTATAAGTAAAATGTATAATATTTCTTTATGAATGTAGTGAAGTAAAAGTAAAAGTTCTCAAAAATATAAATGGTAAAGTACAGATACCCCCAAAACTACTTAATTATTACTTTACTCTCCAATGGATAGTAGGAAAACGTAACTTTTACAGTCTCCTCTGCGTCTACTAGTGTAAGATTCAGGTAGAGTGTAAACTCCTCTTTCCACGATTTCCAGCTCTTCACCAGGTTGTTTGTGTCCAAGCATAATGTTGATGGTGGTTTTAATCCAAGTGCACTCCCATCTTGCAACAAGGTTTTTCTCTGCCTTCAGCTGCTTTGGAGGCCTTCTTGCTAGCTAGCTACTTAGCTTACTTAGCTAGTCACTTCCAAGTTTGATACTCAGTCTCTCAATGGCAAAAGTAATTTTTCTGCCGACAACTTGTCTCCGCTGTCACCATGTTTCATATCGGTTTTGTCTCTTATCTTAGACTGTACAGAATGGATAGTTAAAGCATTTCCTCTGCTTAACTGTTATTTATTAATGGTCAACATCTCAGCACCAATACACGCGTGCTGGTCACTGAAGTAGGAACAAGTAATGCACACAGTTTCCCCACTGCAACACATAACCATAATATTGTTACAACCCAGACAGGACCCGGTAAACAATACCCGAGCCGATTTGGATCTAAGGTTGACCAGATCCTACCAGAAACATGTCAGAGATGAGAGAGACCCGGGTCCAAGTTGGGTCAGATCTGTATCAGACCCAAATGGATCTGAAGCATAAAAATGTTTTGACTCGTCTGGTAGTGATGTTTCACATCTTCCTTTTCTGTTCCATCTAAAATAATGGATTTATGGTTTACAGCTTAGTATTTTCACAATGACATCTCTATAGTTAGATGGAGAATGTTATTTAGGTATTCAGAAATGTTTTCCTTATTTCTGTTTACCACATATTTGAGAGGCGAGGATTTTTTATGTGATGATTGCGTGCCAGACTGACAGCAGCGCATAATTTGGTTTGGTCCGTAACTAGGGCTTTAAACTGTGACCAAACATGCAATCAAATATTTAGTTGTGCGACCTAGGGTATTATTTTGGGAGCACCGTGCAAAATAATTATTCAATCCATAACAATATTTTGCTTCAACACTCTCCTCTACAATGCTCAAAACAAGACAGGCTATAAAAAAAATCAACCAGATAATAATTGTGATTAGGCTTTGCTTTACCTCAGCCTCCGATAGAGACCTCTCTCTTACTCCTGCGGCTGCCTAGGCCATAAACAAAGCCCCGCCGGCCGTCACCTGTCACTGAACAGGCACACAGACAGTTTCTCTACACTGTGTCTGTTTCTCTCAGTATGCACTCAACACATTCTTCCAAAACAACAACGATGATGGATATGAATCCACATATGTTTTCTCTAATATAATATTAGTTTGTGTGTCTTTATCTCTGCAAAACGCGAGTTAGTTCATCTAAGGAAGCTGGCATGTGCCTAAATAATGCTAATCGCAAATGCTAATCTCTCACTAGCTAGCTAAATGCCTTTTATCTAAATGCACTAGCTATGGAAAAGCCAACATTAGCTCTAATACAAGTTTCTACCAGTGGTTCTGTAAATGGAAGTAGATGAAGTTTGAATCTCATGAGGGGGAAATACAGTCAATAGACAGACTTGTCGGGGATTGTTTGGCGAGTAATCTGGCTAGCCTAGCATTAAAGTTACATTTAGCTGGCTATCTAACGTTAGCTATAACAGCAATAACAGAAACACTTAACCGCTAAAACATATTTATTTTTAACCTTTATTTAACTAGGCAAGTCAATTAAGAACAAATTCTTATTTACAATGACGGCCTACCCCAGCCAAACCCGGACGACGCTGGGCCAATTGTGCGGGATGTGATACAGCCTGGATTCGAATCAGGGACCGTAGTGACGCCTCTTGCACTGAGATGCAGTGCTTAGATCACTGTGCCAGTCGGGAGCTCAACATATGGACTCCAGTAGAAGTCTACACAGTGGTGAGAAAAGCATGGAGCCGAATTTATCAAAGAAACAAGGTGCCAATAGCATGGCTAAGGAGTCTAGGTAAACAAAAATGAAAAAAAGATGGACGAAATGAAGCTGAGTATTGAAATAGGAATGAATAGCAAAGTTGACAGCTTACGTATATCTTTGGATAAAGCCATTCAGGATAGTCATACAGCTTTGCTTACTCAACTGGAGAATAATAACAAGCAGCTACAAGACCACATAGCTCTTGAAGACCTACTACATACTGAGGGGCTTCCCATCCCCTACAGGATTTTATTTCAATAGCGCATTGGAATGTTAATGGATGGACTACCTTGAACAATAAATGACAAATAATAATACTAAAATCCTTAAACCCAGACATTATCTTAATAAATGAAACACATTTGCGTCTGCAAGTAACTATCGATATTGAAGGGTATGTATGGCATGGACACAACAGAAAAACTAATGTGAAAGCCCCCAGAGGCTCTGGGAGAGTGGGACTATGTGTAAAGTCTGATATGATGAAAGCATATACAATTGAAATGATCGATAAAGCCATAGAAGGAATTATTGGTTTTCACTTTGAACATATGGAGTCAGATTATTGTTTTGTTGTGATTTCATGCTATTTGCCATCTGAACAGTCCAAATGGGGTAGAGCATCCTCCTATAGTCATTTGTTAAGTGGAGTAAACGTATATACAGAAGCAGCTGCTATTTACATGTGAGGATCTTACAGTTTTTTCCAACTGCTTACACACGTTTTCAAAACTGTCTCCTTTTTTCAAAACTCCACACACAATTTCCCAAAAATGCAGACACAAAATGCAAAATGCCTCACATCTCCTTCAAAATGTAACACTGCATTCAAAATGCCATAAACACATGTCAGAACACATGTAAACACTGTTGTTCTAAAGCTCTTTGGTCTTTCACAGTCTTATATCTACATTTCAATACAATGTTCTACAGTGTAAACACCAATGCAATGTAGAAACAGAAAATATTTATTAGGCCAAACATTACTGTTGTATACAGTAGCATACAACAAAACCATAAACATATGTAAACCAAAAGTATTTTCTTTATAATACAGTAAAGAACACAATTGTGTGTGTGGGGTCCCGGGGGGCAGTCCAGGAATTGGTAGGGGGGGGCAGTCACCAGTGCTAAGCTACGCTTCATCTCTTCTCCGACCTGAGTCTGGCCACAATACTTCGTCCATGTCACAAGATACGTTTTCTCTTGCCAAACATCGAAGGAAGTATCTCCTAGCATGGCGTATCCAACCTTGGACAGAGGCAACCTCTATGTCCCCACTCTACGTCCTCCATTGCCTGGAAAAACGGTATGCGGGCATAGGGTTGGCGATCATACACTTTCCAGCGCCAGGCTGAGAAGAATTACTCTATGGGATTTAGAAAAGGTGAATATGGGGGTAGGTGCAAAACTACAAATTGTGGATGGGTGGCAAACCAGTTTTGTACCATAACAGCCCGGTGAAAACTAACATTGTAGCACACCACAAATCTAGCAGGCTCCTGATCTGGATCAGGGACAAGCATTGTGTAAATTGCATCCAGAAAAGTGAGCATATGGCCGGTGTTGTACGGTGTGGCATTGTGATGGAGGACCCCGTTTTGAGTGATAGCAGCACACATAGTTATATTACCCCCACGCTGTCCAGGGACATTGGTAATTGCCCTCTGTCCTATTACATTTCTTCCGCCGTGCCTGGTTTTGGTGAGGTTGATGCCAACCTCATCCACATAAATGAATGGCAAATTACATGGGCATCCAGCTCCAATACTCTCTGTAACAGACAAAATGATATACAGATGAGTAAATATGGTATTTATTTATTTATTTTACCGTTATTTTACCAGGTAAGTTGACTGAGAACACGTTCTCATTTGCAGCAACGACCTGGGGAATAGTTACAGGGGAGAGGGGGATGAATGAGCCAATTGTAAACTGGGGATTATTAGGTGACCATGATGTTTTGAGGGCCAGATTGGGAATTTAGCCAGGACACCGGGGTTAACACCCCTACTCTTACGATAAGTGCCATGGGGTCTTTAATGACCTCAGAGTCAGGACACCCGTTTAACGTCCCATCCGAAAGACGGCACCCTACACAGGGCAGTGTCCCCAATCACTGCCCTGTGGCATTGGGATATTTTTTAGACCAGACGAAAGAGTGCCTCCTACTGGCCCTCCAACACCACTTCCAGCAGCATCTGGTCTCCCATCCAGGGACTGACCAGGACCAACCCTGCTTAGCTTCAGAAGCAAGCCAGCAGTGGTATGCAGGTATGTCTGAAGTACTGGAAGTAGTGTTGCATACATACCTCTACAAAGTCATGTCACATATTCTTGACTGTCAGAGTTTCTCTCAAATGGCACCTTGTAAAGTTGTTTCATCGTCACTCGGTGCCGTTGGAGGATGCGTTGTATGGTCGACAGGCTTACAGCATTGATGTAGTTAAATATGGTGTCATTATTCAAGATATGCGCTCTTATTTCTCGAATCCTAATTGCATTGTTGGCCAAAACCATATTTATAATTGCAGTCTCTTGTACATCTGTAAACAAACATGCTCGTACTCCATGTCTTTGCCTTTCCACTCTGTACATAATTCAAACACAGTATGTATTCAGCATAGGAACTGTAAACAATGTTCAAAAAAATGTAGTACAGCATGGTAACCATCATTGCATACCTGTTCTCATTTCTGAAGGTTCGACGCCACTGTAAATCAACTCAAGTTGGGCTGGACTCTCAGTCCAGCCTCTCTCATAGTCAAACCGTGGTTGATCACATGATCAACAAGTGTTGCCCTAATCTCATCAGAGATGGCTCTCCTTCCTTCTCTTCTTTGCCCTCGTCCTCGTCTTCTCCCTCCTACTCCTCTTGCTCTCTGTCCATTGTTGGCATCCATTGTTCAAAACAGGTAATCTGACCTTTGACCTATTTATAGGCCTATATTGCAGTAAAGCAGTGATTGGCTAGTGATCAATTAAGCTATTAGTGTTTGCACATGTGAAGAGTGTGTGTGACCTGGTGAATAAGTGTAGCATTTTGATTGGTTGTGTTTGGAAAGGGAAAGTAAGTCACTTCCTGTTAGATTTTTGTGTTTTAGGTAGAGAATTGTGTGTAGTGTTTTGAAAAAAGTGTTTCATGCAATTGACAACTGAGTCAAAGGCTGAGAAATAGCTTATGGTTTTGGATATTTGGTGTGTAGTTTTGCACTTTGAGTGAGAGGTTTCAAAAAATCGTGTGACATGAAAAGATTTTGTGTGTAAGCAGTTGGAAAAAACTGTAACAGTCGAATTGGGAGGTTAGATGACTATATAAATGATATTGATGATATTCCATTGAGTGTTGCTTTGGATGACTGTGTCAATTATCATGGGGAAACCCTATGAGAATTCCTTCGTGACTCTAAAATGTGTATCATTAATGGAAGGAAATACCCCTTCAGCAATAACTTTACATCCATATCTTGGAATTTAAGGCATTATCTCCTACACAGATGGTTGAAGACTTCCTGATCAATTCTCTTTGATTTATAATATTTTCTGTTGGCCATGAACTTTCTCAACCAGGTATTGTTGTGCATCACACAGGGCAAAATATAAATACCCCACATAGGCTTGAATGTAAGAAAATAAATGTTCTGAAATGGCATGTAGAGCTCTGCTGGACCTCAACGAAACTGGAAAGATGTCAAGAAACAACATTTGGTGTAGATGTGTGGTATGAAAATGTTTGTGAAATTATATATTCTGAAATGGGGGAAAGAATTGGAAGAAAAATACACCCCAAGTCCAGGAAATTTTATAAGCCAAATAAGCCTTATTGGAATGATGAGTTAAGGGATCTATGGTCAATAATGCGCAAGGCTGAGCACTTATTTTTACAGTGTAAAGATAGGAATACAAGAGAACAGTGTTGGAAGGAATTTAAGAAAAAACAGCATGTGTTCTCAGGTAATGAAAATGTGGCATATTGAGGAAGAATTTAATAAAGACATACTGTATGTTCCCTGAGAACTAAACTGGAAAAATACAATGTTAGAACCCTCTTATATACGTGACATAAATGAGGAGTCTGTGGCAGAAGTTAAGTGATTGATGCTGCAAAAAATGGGAAAGTGTTTGTTATTGATGAACTGCCATATGAGGTTTGAAAATCCCCTAAATTAATTGATGTCCTATATGATTTGCTTAAAAAAAATGAGTACAGTATTCTGCTATCCATTTGGTATAAGTCTATACCGAATCCTATTACCTAATCTTCAAAAATTGACCTGATAGTGCCACTGAAATATAGAGGCATACGTTTATTAAGTACGGTTTATAAATTATATTCATCCATCCTTAACAATAAGCTATTACATTTTTGGAGTACCAAAACATTCTGGTGGAAAAACAAAATGGTGTTCGTAAATCCAGAGCCTGTATACATATCTTCTCGGTCTGTACAATAATTAGAAATAGATAACATGAAGAGAAGCATACTTTTGCATGTTTCATTGATTTCCAGAAAGCTTTTGATTTTGTAAATAGGGATCTTTAATAAGCCTACAGTTTGTTAAAGACAGGGGTTGATGGGAAATCGTATCACGCAACTAGTCTCTTTACAAAGCACCAATTAATTGTGTGCGTGTTACTGAATATCGTACAGATTGGTTTTCCACACCCTCGGGTGTAAAACAAGGAGATACCCTATCACCGACTTTGTTTATAAATGATTTGGCAAAATAAATGAAACAGTTAAATATTGGAGTAAGATATGATGACGAAATGCTAAGTATCCTTTTATATGTTGATGAAATGATTTTGACGGCAGAAACTGAACAAGACCTGCAGAACATGTTATTATGTGCAGTCAATTGGTGTAAAAGATGGAGACTCATGATCAACCAGACAAAAACACAGATAATGTATTTTAGAAAACCAAAATAATGGGTGGAGGAGATTAATCATAAGCCCAAATTGAGAACATTTAGTTTGATTAAGGGTGAATTTGTGAGTGAGAGATATATATATTATGTATAACCTACCTAAAAACAAGAGATCGCTCTGTGCACAGGTAAGATAGTATATTGCCTCTCCGTATTGAAACAGGTCGGTATTGTGGTGAAATGTAAGAGGAAAGACTATGTAATTATTGTGACCTCGAAGAAATAGAGAATGAAACTCATTTTATCCTCTATTGCCCTTTCTACCACGATATACGCTGGCTCATATTCCAGAAAGCATACCAGATATACCCTGGCATTATGTGGCTGAGTGATGAGGTGGAAATATAAATGTTTTTTTGTCCATTGTGTATTTCCATTTGCGGAATATTTAGATGAAGCTTGGAATAAAAGAAAAAGGGCTACCTATAATTAAATAGTACAAATATTTAGTTTCTATGTGGTTAATGGTGTGTGTATATAGATTGTGTATAGGCTTGTCTACCATATGAATCTTCTCTTTGTGTCAGACTGGGTTCAAGTGGCTTCTGTTTCTTTTTTTCTGTATTTATTTGTATGTATGTATGTGTATATATAAAATATATTTTGATTTGTTCAACACTGTTTTGGTTTCTACATGATTCCATATGTGTTTTTTCAAAGTTTGCATGTCTTCACAATTATTCTACAATGTAGAAAATAGTAAAACTAATGAAAAAACCCTGGAATGAGTAGGTTTGTCCAAACTTTTGACTCTATGAAAGTATTTCATCTTTATAAATTTGCTAAATGTTCTGAAAACCTGTTTTCACTTAATTATTATGGGGTATTGTGTGTGGATTGATGATAAACATTTATTTAATCCATTTAGGAATAAGGCTGTAAAGTAACAAAATGTGAAAAAAGTCAAGGGGTCTGAATACTTTCCGAATGCACTGTATAGTTGATGATCAGCATCCTCACAGATGTATTCCTTTTGTCCAGGTGGGTGAGGGCAGTGTGCAGTGCAATGGTGATTGCGTCGTGCATGAATCTGTCAGGGCGGTAGGGGAATTGGAAAGGGTCGAGTGTATCGTCGAGGGAGGAGGACCTGATGTAGCCTCTCAAAGCACTTCATGATGACTTGAATGCTACGTTTGGTAGTCATTCAGTTTAGTTACTTTCCCTTTCTTTGGAAAGAGGCATGCTACTGGAAATCTTAAAGCAGGTGGGGATAACGGCCTGAGCAAGAGAGAGATTGAAAATGAGAGAAAACACATCTGCTAGCTGGTCTGCACCTTACTCTCCGAGGACGCGGCTAGGGAAGCTGTCTGGGCCGGCAGCCTTGCGAGGGTTAACACGTTGAAATTATTTCTATGCGTCCTATATGGAGACCGTAAGCACGTAGTCCTCGTTGTCTTCATGGTCTCTCCTCAGTGGATCAGAGTCGTTATGCTCGAAGAGGGAGACAAAGGTGTTTAGCTCGTCCAGTAGAATTGCGTTGCTGTTCACAACTGGCTTTCTTTTTGTTGTTAGAATGATGATCGTTAGAAGCCCCTGCCACATACACCTCGTGTCCAACCCCTTTAATTGTCCACACTTTGTGTCTCGTTACCTTGATTGATCTGGTAAGTTGTATTTGTTCTGTTTAACCATACGCTTGTCCCCGGTATTCATCTCTTCTTCAGTTTCCTGACAATGCTGCCGGCAATCCACGTGTTTTTATGAGTGCAGTGGCTGAGTAGACGTATTCATTGACCTTATCTCCAGAGGCTACCGGAACATATTCCAGTCCATGTGAACAAAACAGTATTGGAGCGTGGATTCTGATTGATCAGACCAGCGTTGTACAGACCTAACCACCGGAACTTCCCTCTTGAGTCTTTGTTTGTAGGTGGGGAGGAGCAAAATGGAGTCAGGGTCTGATTTGCCTAAAGGAGGACGGGAGCGGGCCTTATACCCGTGTCGGAAAGGTGTGTAGCAATGGGCAGCAGTATCATTTCCGTGAGTTGGACAGTCAATGTGTTAATACTAATTCTGGAGCACGGTCCTCAAATGACTTTTGTTAAGTTTTGTTGACTTTTGTTGACTTTTGTTGACTTTTGTTAAGTCCCCTGCAACAATGAATATTGCCTCATGATACTCAGGGTCCAATGAAGATCATTAAGAGCATTTTTGTTGTCAGCTTGGAGTGGGATGTACACAGCCATGGCGATAATCACTGAGAACTGTCTCGGAAGGTAAAAAATATTTGATGACCAAGTATTCCAAGTCAGGAGAGCAGAAGCTCCCGAGTTCCTGTACGCTTCCCACATCACACCTCTTGTTATTGGTCATAAAGCAGATCCCAACGTCTTTGATCTCGCCAGGGAGAGCCCGCTTCCTATCCGCTCGATGAACTGTAAAACGCACTGGTTATATATAATCTGTTAGGATGTCGGAAGAAAGCCAAGTCTCAGAAAAACAGAGTATGTTGTAGATTCTGATGTCCCTCTGCAAGGAGATCCTCGCTCTTAGATCATCAAGTTAATTCACTAATTACTAAACATTGTGTCCTCTGCAATGGAGGACAGGTCTCAATTGGACTAAGACCCTGCACGTCTGCCTCTCAATCAGCGTCTTCTGTCTTCTCCGGCAGGACTCCCAGGCTGACCGGCACCTTACCAAAGAAGCTACACAATTTTTCTGCAATCTCTGGGAATTTGGGAAGTTTGGGTGGACGGTGAGTACACAGAGATTCATATTCCAATAGTTCTACCTGGGTGTATGAAGTAATACACAAAACAAACTGAATAAGAACATTTTAGAAAAACAGAAAAAGTAGAAACCTGCAAAGTTTTGTAGGCTAGGCTACCATATTCATCATCGCCATCTTGGGTAGGCTATCATTTGATTATTGATGTAAAAATGTTAGTTAGCTAGCTCAATAATTTTGTTACTGATGTAGGCTACCGGAACGCATGAGATAATTGTTTAAAACTTTACAATAAAGTATTTTACATGACTGGAGACTTTGGCAGAACCTTTTTTAATACCGCAAATGATCGAAATGACACACTACTTGAACAATGACAAACTGAGAATCTCAGATCAATAAAAATAACTTTTTATCTTGAATCCATCCATGGCCTAGGCCAAGGTGTGTGGACACTATTATTATTATACAATATGAGGAGGATATTATAATCATAAAAAAGCTTTCCAGTTTCACTAACCCACCCAATGAGGCGCAGCTCTCTCGCCATGCGGTCATGCCAAAAGACTGTCTCTCTCTTGTTTAACTTTTTAAAACAATGTTTGCTCAATAAGTCCACTTGAAAGTTGATCAAATATTTTGGTAGCCTACAGCAGACAGATTAGAGTCTTGCATGCTGGGTACTGACAGATTTTCTGCGCGTTCCCGACTGTAGCCTATGCCTTAATATTTGGCTACACACAATCCATAGCTGGGCAATTCTTTAAAGACGCTGTTGATCCTCTGTGGCAAAATTATAGGGCTAATCCTGGTGTAGTAGGTTATTCTTAATTTTTGAACAGACAGCAATCATTCTATAACTTTGGCAAATGTATTTCAATTCATCATGGGTGCTGCAGCACCTCTAGCACACTTCCTGTGGCTATGATTCTATAAGTTAAAATATGAGGAAGTACTGCTGTCAGCCAAACAGACCGAATCTTTATGATGATGTAAATCAAGTGCTGTCAAGTGTTAATCAAATGTTTTGCGGCCTGGGCAGTACTGTTAAATTTGGTGGCTTGCTTCACAAATGGTGACCACATTTCAAGCCATGCGTGTTTGGATACCGGTCCCTGTGACCAATGGACAGGTAGGGGTGACTTAATGACTTGGGGGTAGTGTGTTCAGAACAACAATGACAAAAACTGTATTGAAAAAAAAACACCCCAAAAGGACACTTGGCAAGTGTGAGGGCAAAGAGGCAGGTGTTCGGGCACAGGTAGACCCTTATATGTGCACGTGCAGGCAAGCATAAAATGTCTGTTTTACTGTAAGCCTAGGGGCCTTGCTACATTTTCCTTTTCAGTACGGGGAAAGTAGTCTTTAAAAAACGTGTCAAGCTGGGAAGATAAGGTACTGTAAGTAAACCATTTTTCCCCACCAACTTTCCATTCATTTATCGCCTAGCCAGGCCCTATGCCAACCCTATTCATCACGACAGCGAGAGAGCCAGGGGAGGCAATTTTTAAAAGAGCCAGTTCGTCTTTTATACCAAACATTCCCTCATCCACCGTTGTACCTTTTCACCAGGAAACACACAGCTACATCAACTCAGCATGTTCCCTTCAAAAGAGAAATGTTGCCCAGGCCCAGGAGGGAGGGATGTAGGGAAGGACGGAGGGAGGGGGAGAAAGAAAGAAAGTCAGAGACCAAGTTGTAGTCCAAATGGCAGTATTTTTCCTATATAGTGCCCTAACTTTGACCAGAGCCCTATGGTCCCTAGTGCAATATAAAGGGAATAGTAAAATGTAGGCCCCAGAATTCGACAGCTTGACAAAAGGGCCAAGAAGTTGAGAGAGGGAGTGAAAAACCAGGGCTGCATCTCATCTAAAGTGTGTGCGCAAAGGGCCAGAGAGGCACTGGAGAGATGGCTTTGAGTTAGCTCATCACACACAGACAGACAATCAGAAGCCTCCACTGTCTTACAATGAGTACTGCTCTGCATGGGGACCTCTGAAAACTGCTGGCCGAGCATAAATGGCCCCTTTGTTCTATTCTATAGCTTGGTAGAACAGTAATAAAAAAACATTTAAATCTCCAAGTCCCCGATGCTAGAATATAAAGAGAAGCTTGGCACTTGCAGAGGAGAATGCTGAGGATGCTTTGATTGTGTTATGGCTGACTTAAGAGGGAGATGAGGGAACAGAGAGGGGGAGAATTTTGGCCAGAAAGATGCCCATTTGGCAGTTGAATGCAAGGTTATTTTAAATGAAGGACCGTGGTTGCGTCCAAAATGGCAATATACTACCTACATGGCGATCTACTTTTGACCAGAAGCCTATGGGACATAGGCCATGTCATTAAAGACATTATAATGTTGTGTTTTAAATGTAATTTCCACTCCTAACAAGAAAAAACAGTAAAGTTTTGAGCTTGATCTTTGAACATCTAAGTACATTTTATGTAAATAGTGGATAGTATCCATTTACAATGCATTCGGAAAGTATTCAGACCTCTTGACTTTTTCCAGATATTGTTACGTTACAGCCTTATTATAACATTTATTAAATAGTTTTTTTCCATCATCAATCTACACACAATACCCCATAATGACAAAACAAAACAAAAAAAATTATAGATTTTTTTGCAAAAATACTTTGAAGCACCTTTGGCAGTGATTACAGCCTTGGGTCTTCTTGGCTATGACGCTACAAACTTGGCACATCTGTATTTGGGGAGTATCTCCCATTCTTCTCTGCAAATCCTCTCAAGCTCTGTCAGGTTGGATGGGGAGTGTCGCTGCACAATTATTTTCAGGTCTCTCTAGAGATGTTAGATCGGGTTAAAGTTCGGGCTCTGGCTGGGCCATTCAAGGATATTCAGAGACTTGGCTAGAAGCCACTCCTTCGTTATCTTGGCTGTGTGCTTAGGGTCGTTGTCCTGTTAGATGGTGAACCTTTGTCCCAGTCTGAGGTCCTGAGCACTCTGGAGAAGGTTTTCATAGAGGATCTCTCTGAACTTTGCTCCATTCATCAACCCCTAGATCCTAACTAGTCTCTCAGGCCATGCCACTGAAAAACATCCCCAAAGCATGATGCTGCTACCACCATTCTTCACCGTAAGGATGATGCCAGGTGTCCTTCAACATTGAGTCTTGGCATTCAGGCCAAAGAGTTCAATCTTGGTTTCATCAGACCAGCGAATCTTGTTTCTCATGGTCTGAGAGACTTTTGCTGAGGAGTGGCTTGCGTCTGGCCACTCTACAATAATGGCCTGATTGGTGGAATGCTGCAGGAATGGTTGTCCTTCTAGAAGGTTCTCCCATCTCCACAGAGGAGCTCTGTCAGAGTGACCATCGGGTTCTTGGTCACCTCCCTGACCAAGGCCCTTCTCCCCCAATTGCTCAGTTTGGCCAGGCAGGCTGCTCTAGGAAGCATCTTGGTGTTTCCAAACTTCTTCCATTTAAGAATGATGGAGGCCATGGTGTTCTTGGGGACCTTTAATGCTGCAGACTTTTTTTGGTACCATTCCCCACACACATTTGCACACACACATCTCAATACTATACTGAACAAAAATATAAACAACATGTAAGGTGTTGGTCCCATGTTTCAGAAAAAAAATGTCTCTCCAATCTTGTGCAAAAATTTCTTTAGATCCATGTTAGTGACCATTTCTCTTTTGACAAGATAATCCATTCACCTGACAGGTGTGGCATATCAAGAAGCTGATTTAATAATAAACAGCATGATCACTACACAGATGCACTCTGTGCTCGGGACAATAAAAGGCCACTCTAAAATGTGCAGTTTTGTCAAACAACATAATGTCACAAATGTCTCATGTTTTGATGGAGCGTGCAATTGGCATGCTGCCTGCAGGAATGTCCACCAGAGCATTGAATGTTAATTTCTCTACCATAATCCACCTCCAAAGTCGTTTTAGAGAATTTGGCAGTATGTCCATCTGGCCTCATAACCGCAGAGCACATGTAACCATGCCAGCTCGGGACCTCCACATCTAGCTTCTTCACCTGCGGGATCGTCTGAGACCAGCCACCCGGACAGCTGATGTAACTGAGGAGTATTTCTGTCCTGAAAGCCCTTTTCCCATTTATGTGAAATACATAGATTAGGGCCTAATTAATTAATTTAAATTGACTGATTTCGTTATATGGGGCGGCAGGGTAGCCTAGTGGTTAGAGCGTTGGACTAGTAACCGAAAGGTTGCAAGTTAAAATCCCCGAGCTGACAAGGTACAAATCTGTCGTTCTGTCCCCGAACAGGCAGTTAACCCACTGTTCCTAGGCCGTTATTGAAAAATAAGAATTTGTTCTTAACTGACTTGCCTAGTTAAATATATATAAAAAAAAGGTACATTTGTAAGTCGCTCTGGATAAGAGCATCTGCTAAATGACTTTAAAAAAATAAAAATAAATAAATAAATATGGACTGTAAGTCTTTGATATTGTTGCATGTTGTGTTTGTATTTTCGTTCAGTATATCTACCATCTACCTCGTGCTAAAAATACCTCACTAGGTCACTAGGTCCGGCTTCAGACGATCTTATCTGATTCATATGAAGCCTTAACCGATGGTGGTTTCAAGACAACAGGGAAATCGGATTACCAAGTTAAGCTGACCCATTCAGATCCTCACAGGACAGTCATGACATCTTGCACTCAAAGACTTGGCCTCTATTGGTTGACCGACCCAACTATAGCTACAGTAGGCTACTCATGATGTATTGCTTGTTTATTATTTGCTTTTGATGTGCTTTGAGATTATGAAAGCGCTATAGAAATGTGATCAATTATTATTACATGAATGTGCCGGTGAAGCACAGGAAATTGATGAGGAAGTGTGGTTAAGTGTTGTTAAAGGGGAAATGTATTCGTACAGAACAACACATTATTTATATTTTTATTAAACCTTTATTTTGACAAGGAAGTCATACTGAGAGTAGGGTCTGGATAAATACATCAAACATATATACAATATACAAAAACAAACACATTTATCAATATAGAGGTCTCTGATTATTTCTCTGAACTGACCAAGGGGTACCAGCACATCTAATTTCTGAGATCTCTGTGAGTTGTTCCACATAAAGCGAGCAAAACAACTAAAAGCAGCTTACCCATCTCTGTAGAGACTGAAGGGGCCTCGAGTGTTATCCAAGCCTTTGACCGGGTTTGGTAATTTGTAAGTCAAAATTGAATTAATGATGATAGATACATAAGAGGTTTCTGCTTGAGAGCTTTGTAAATAAACACAAAAGAGTGCTGCTCTCTCCTTAAACTCAAAGAGGCCCTACCCACTTTCTGATACACAACACTTGTGAGTTCTATAACCATCACCAGTAATAAGGGCACAATGGGAAACAGAATCTAGTGGTTTAAGTTTAACCTTTTCATACGTGAGTTCCAAATATCTCTAACAGTTGCCCCAGCGTGAGTTGTTTCATGCACGAGATGTCAGAATGTTCCAAAATGTGATTATTACGCAACAGGACAGTTAACACGCGATGCCTGCTAGATATCTATAGGCTATGTTTCAACTTGTCAATTTCAAATTCAATTTTTTTCCAACAAGTTGAAATTTCTAACAACAGTTTGAATTGAGGTGTGTTCCGCCTCATTAATTCACATAGAAGTAGCCCATTTCAGCATTTATGTTTGAGGCTTTACTGAGCCGACAAACTTCTCTCTTCGAAGAGAGCCCACGCACTTCACCAATGTTAGCGCAGATCAAGTATGCAGATATTTGCGCAATCTTGTACGAATTGGCACATTTTCTGTCTGGCGCTCGCATAACCTTCCTTGTTGTTTTCCTTACAAATAATAACTTTGGACAAGTGTGCATTCCTATTAAAGTAAGTTCCTTATTTTCTGTATATCGTGTTGTCGTTTCTACTGTATGGAGCATAATGTATTTACAGTTGTATTCACATGTTTTCAAGTTCTGGTGACAAATAATGCATTCTGATTATTGCATAGCTTGTAATGGACACCTATGATGTGTGTAAAATACTTTTATGAAGGTTGCAATGATTATAATGAGCTAATGCTAAGCTGTTTGCCAGCTATGTGTGGCGCTATGTTTGTTGACATTATACAATGCATTCTGGGTGTTAAGTAAACTTATGCCAGACCAAAGATGTTATAATGAGGTGAAGGAATGGTTCACTCATCTTTCGGATAAACTTCCAGAAGTGAATGAATGGAAGTGAATGATTGTAGACAACACACCCCCTTCAACATGCATTCTATAAACAGACCAAACTCATCTGGTCTCCTCTTATTATCTTTGATTGATGTGAAAAAACAAACATGCTGGCGTGCGCAAAAGACCCATCGTCGGATTACTTTTCGATTTTTTTTTGATCAATGGTGATGTGATTAATTATAAATAGTAATTGCTATTAGCTAATTCATATTGTAGTTCCTGTCAGCCGAGCGTTATAAAAATATGACCGCTTGTGCTAGGACAATGTAGACTTACATTTTCCAGTTTGGATGTTAACTTCTACTTCCACACAATCCCGGATCCACCCCCATCAGTAAAAAAACTGACTAGCATAGCCTAGCATAGCGTCACAAGTAAATACTAGCATCTAAATATCATTAAATCACAAGTCCAAGACACCAGATGAAAGATACACATCTTGTGAATCCAGCCATCATTTCTGATTTTTAAAATGTTTTACAGGGAAGACACTATGTAAATCTATTAGCTAACCACGTTAGCAAAAGACATCACTTCTTTACTCCACCATTTTTTTACTCCATCAGTAGCTATCACAAATTCGACCAAATAAAGATATAAATAGCCACTAACCAAGAAACAACTTCATCAGATGACAGTCTGATAACATATTTATTGTATAGCATATGTTTTGTTAGAAAAATGTGCATATTTCAGGTATAAATCATAGTTTACCATTGCAGCCACCATCACAACTCTCACCAAAGCGACTAGAATAACTACAGAGAGCAACGTGAATTATCTAAATACTCATCATAAAACATTTCTGAAAAATACACAGCGTACAGCAAATGAAAGACAAAGATCTTGTGAATCCAGCCAATATTTCAGATTTTTTAAGTGTTTTACAGCGAAAACACAATATAGCATTATATTAGCTTACTACAATAGGCAACCACACAGCAGCATTGATTCATGCGCGTTAGCGATAGCGAATAAACCAGCAAAAGATATTACATTTTTGACTAACCTTCTCAAAACTTCCTCAGATGACAGTCCTATAACATCATATTACGCAATACATAGAGTTTGTTCGAAAATGTGCATATTTAGCGGCACAAATCGTGGTTATACAATGAGAAAAGTAGCCAGGCTGCCAACAATATGTCGGGAGAAATCTTGGGAGAGGCACCTAATCTAATCGATAACTAATCATAAACTTGACAAAAAAATACAGGTTGGACAGCAAATGAAAGATACATTAGTTCTTAATGCAATCGCTGTGTTAGATTTTTAAAATTAACGTTACTACAACATACAGCGTGCGTTAAAGCGAGACCGCACCTAGATTATTGGCAGAATATCTATTCTACATTTTTCAACAACGAATTAACATCATAAATACTTCTTACTATTTTATGAGCTTCCATCAGAATCTTGGGCAAGGTGTCCTGAGTCCAAAAGAATCGTTGCTTGGTTGTATATTGTCCTCTTCAACATTCGATTTAGCAGTAAACATTAGCCATGTGGCAAAGACGTGTCCGACTCACTAAAACGCAGGACGATTAAATATCCGAAAATCGCAATATACCGATATAAACTGATATAACTCGGTTTAATATAACAACATTATGATGTCTTTAACACCTATAACGAATAAAAACATGGCCGGATATATCTAAGGCCTATAACCGGAGCGTTCTAGAGCCACAGCCAGATGTCCTTCCTGCGTCAGAGCGAAGTGAACAAAGACCGGACCCTTCGTTCCCAGGCCATTTATAACCTCTCAGTTCTGCCTAGCAACCCCATTTCAACTCTCACTATTCGCTGACACCCAGGGGAAGACGTATGCAGTGCATCTCAACCAATAGAAGAGGCAGATTTATAAACAGATCTCAGAACAGCTTGCAGAATTCAGCATTCTCACATCCTCATAGGAAAATTGCTCTAAGTCCAGTTCTGTTTTACTCACAGATATAAATTGAAACGGTTTTAGAAACTAGAGAGTGTTTTCTATTCAATAGTAATAATAATATGCATATTGTACGAGCAAGAATTGAGTACGAGGCAGTTTAATTTGGGAACGAAATTATTACAAAGTGCAAACAGCACCCCCTATTGAGAAGAATTTATACTGTAGCTACTTCTGTGAATGTCTGAACATTGCATCCAAAAATAAACTGGTAACATTCTGGACATAACTTTGAAAGGAAAGTTATTTTTCCGTGAAAAATGTTTCTGTGAAAAAACAGTGTGACCAGCTCAAATGCTGATTGTTGTGTCAAACGAAACTGGACGTTCTAAAAAAGCGTTCTAATCAAACCAGTTTGAGTGTACGCTGCAGGGACCACTGTAGAATGATCACACCCGCTTGTTGGTATGTGTGAAAAGGTAAAATGGTAATAATATCCCTATAATAAAATTAGGCATAAAAGTGGCCTGGGCAATTGTATTCCTGTTAACAAAAGTCAGATATGGTTTGTTTCTGTAGAAGAAACCCACCCTAAACTTCAACTTATTCACCAGCTCAGTGACATGTTTTTTTTTTTGCTTAGGGTTCTCCCACTTCTTTTTCACCCATGCATGTGACAGCTGCCACTCCAGCTCACACTCTTCATGTAGATTCTGAAAAGACATTGGATGAAGTACATTATCCAGAACATGAGCAGAGTAAAGAATTGTGTGAACTTTCTGTAGATAGCTAGACTGTGCAGTGAATATACTTGGTCAAATTAGAGGGCCAAGGTGAAACAGTGACAAATGCAATTTCCCATTACTTTTACCATAACAGGTTATGTGCAAAGAAACTAGCTAGACCCATTCAGGCTGTAACCGTTCAGGTAGAAACTAATATTATATAGCATGAACATTATAATCAGGTCAACACAAATAAATCGAAATGGAAAATCAGTAGAACTAGAAGAAAAGAGAGGTGTTGGGACTAACACCACTGTGTAAATTACTCATTTAGGCTGGCGTTATTAACGTTAGCTAGTAGCAGTGCACAGTGCTATGGCAAGAGCACTAACTATGGCCACGTGACTTAATCAAAAACTTTTTTGCAGCATTTCTCCTATCGTGTTTGCCACTGAACTAAATGCCTGGTATTGTCACCAGACCCTGTAACAGTTTACACACAAGCCCTGGAATTTACAACAAGTAGCTAGCTAGCTAGCTAATTAGGCCAATCTTAAATATGAAGTTGTCGCTCAATAGCAAGCAAGTAATGCTAAAGCTAACGTTAATGTTCAAACAGTTATAACTTCTAGTCCTACTACTGCACGTAGCTAGCTAAAGCCACGGCAGGCAGTAGGCTGCAGATCTGTTGCAAATAAGTAATGTTATAATGAAACAGGCGTGATCATTTTAAGAACAAAAAATACTTACATTTGAACACCACTGCAGAAGCTTCGCTATTCGCCATCATTAAAGTTGTTTTGTTGTTTACTTGACGAGATCTAGCTATCAAAATGCACAGCCCTACTCTTCCAATGCACCGTGGCTGTGAAATTCACAAAAAGTATGCAGCGAATTCTACAAGATGAAAAGTCGAATTAATATAACATCCTGGCATGTAAAGCATAATATATTTTCAAAAAACCACAGTTTTTTCCCGCTATTTGTTGATTTCAGTAGCACATTCCAATATCTAATTAACACTAGCATCGCAAAAATAACCATTATTGTTTTTGAGAAGGCCTTATGTAGAATTTATTAGTACATTTTTTCAAATAACACAATAGCATTTTCATTAGTTATGTTACTGTAGGCTATATGTAAAAACAGAAAACACGAAATTCAAGTGTTCAATCAATTTTATTCATGGATTGTCTTTGTTACAACTATGAAATAGAATGTGTTAGAACACAGTAAAAGCTTATTTTTATAAAGACAAAATACAATTTAAATAACCCAACCACCAAGACCCACGTCAAGACACGTGGTCAAATTATGAAAAAATCAGTAGCCTATACATTATTATAAGCGCCACGTGAACTTAATAAATAGTGAACCTTAGCACAAAAGCAATAATGGCATTATTGAATATAAATGTTGATATGACAGCAGTCAAAAATAGTAAATTATTTTCAGTGTCACGTTCTGACCTTAGTTCATTTTGTCTCTATTTTGGTTTGGTCAGGGCGTTCTATGTTTTGTTCTATGTTTTGTATTTCTGTGTTTGGCCTGGTATGGTTCCCAATCAGAGGCAGCTGTCAATCGTTGTCTCTGATTGAGAACCATACTTAGGTAGCCTGTTCCCACCTGTGTTTGTGGGTAGTTGTTTCCTGTTTTGTGTTGTGTCACCTTGCAGGACTGTTTCGATTTTCGTTGTTTCACTTTTGTTATTTTGTGTCTGTGTTCAGTTATAATAAATTTAACATGGACACGTACCACGCTGCATTTTGGTCCAATCCTTCCTATTCCTCATCCGAAGAAGACGACTATCGTTACAAGTCAGCTCGTGCTTTTCTGCATCGTCACGCAATGGCATCAGTTGGATTTCATTTAGCTGTTATCCCTTGTCCTAACAGTTGACACAATTTTCATAACATTCACTTGCTTGACATACCTTTGTTTGGTTGTAGTGCGTAATAGTCTCCGGTTTTCTCTTTGTGTCCTGTCGTCTTTTTGTTCTTCAGCACCACTGTATTGTTGTGGAGTACAATGGCTGTGCCGGTGCCTTATTTTGCACAGATGGAGGGAGCTCCCTTCTTCCTTTGTTCATGGTGCAGGCCAGACTTGTTTTCCTTGCAAGCAAGTTGTTCGCCAATTACAGTGAAATTAAGAAATTGTCCATGGTGACAGTTCTCCCCTTGCCAACATAAGGTTCCACAAGCCTCATCAGCACATTCTTCGACACTAGCTCACCTGCTGTGCTGCCTGATGTGGATATTTTCCCAGATATTGAACGCCATTCAACATGTACAAATATGCATGCTCTCACTGTGTAGCCTACTCCAAGTAGGCCAGAGTAGACTGATAAGACACCGTTATAAGATAAAAATGAGAATGGATCAATACAATGAATGGCCCGCCCTGTTCTTCATTCACAATTGGTGATCACATAATTATGCATTATTCGCTTCCTCACACCCATTCTCCCTATCATACTTTAGTTTATTTATATCATCTGTTGTTAATAAGTGTGAAATTAGTTTCGTATAGTTTAGGTTCAAGGCAATTATCGGGGTGATTATCAGCTGGCACTGCACTCCCATAGGGCGGTGCACAATTGGCCCAGCATTGTCCGGGTTAGGGTTTGGCCGGGGAAGGCCTAGTTAAATTTAAAAA
Source organism: Salvelinus fontinalis (assembly GCF_029448725.1). Lineage (NCBI taxonomy): Eukaryota > Metazoa > Chordata > Actinopteri > Salmoniformes > Salmonidae > Salvelinus > Salvelinus fontinalis. The sequence continues at coordinate 6,611,631 of NC_074699.1, forward strand.
ACGTTCAACTGTCAGAAGAAGGAGCGGAGCAGGCCCTACTGCTGGGAGAAGGAGATGTCCTCCTAAAACTGGTTATAACTCCAGTTCTGTTTGTGATATTAAGATGCTTACACCAACAGTGTGTTATATAGACTTATTTATGTGTCACGTTCGTCATAAGTAGTAGATCAAGATGCAGCGTGGTATGTTTCCATCCTTTATTATGGAATAGAAAACTTCAAAGAACAAAAACAACAAAACGTGACGCGAATATAATGCTCATAGACAAGATCCCACAAAGCACAATGGGAAATGGCTACCTAAATATGATCCCCAATCAGAGACAACGATAAACAGCTGCCTCTGATTGGGAACCATACTAAGCCAACATAGAAATATAATTCACCTAGATAACCCACCCTTAAATCACACCCCGACCTAACCAACATAGAGAATAAAAGCTCTCTATGGTCAGGGCGTGACATTAATGACCGCGGCAGCTTTCCAATCTAGGGGAATCTCAGACGATACGAAAGAGAGGTTGAACAGGCTAGTAATAGGGGTTGCAATAATTTCGGCAGATCATTTTAGAAAGAGAGGGTCCAGATTGTCTAGCCCGGCTGATTTGTAGGGGTCCAGATTTTGCAGCTCTTTCAGAACATCAGCTATCTGGATTTGGGTGAAGGAGAAGTGGGGGAGGTTTGGGCGAGTTGCTGTGGGGAGCGCAGGGCTGTTGACCGGGGTAGGGATAGCCAGGTGGAAAGCATGGCCAGCCGTGGAATAATGCTTATTGAAATTCTCAATAATTGTGGCTTTATCGGTAGTGACAGTGTTTCCTAGCCTCAGTGCAGTGGGCAGCTGGGAGGAGGTGCTCTTATTCTCATGCTCTTATTTACTCTCATGGGTGGCCAATAAGATCTAGTTGAAAGCCATGCCTCCTGAAAATAACCTAAGGATTACATAAAAAATGACCCAGCTGCTAGGTCAACCCAGCATGAGGGTAAAAAATGCCCAACTGATGGTTAAATTAACCCATGTTTGTGTAATCCCAACTACCAAACCTACTGGGTTATTCACGTAACACAACTGGCCGGGTTAAAACAACCCACTGTATGTTCTATCCAGTATAACCAGCGCTGGGTTACTAAATAACCCAAATCGGGTTGTTTTTAACATAGCATTTTTAGAGTGAGGATAAAACTAACTGGAATGGAGCTAAGCGCAGGCAAAATCCAAGAGGAAAACCTTTCCACCAGACACTGGAAGACAAATTCACCTTTCAGCAGGACAATAACCTAAAACACAAGCCCAAATCTACCCTGGAGATGTTTTCTATAACAGTGAGTGTTCCTGATTGTCCGAGTTACAGTTTTGATTAAATCTGCTGGAAAATCTATGGCAAGACTTAAACATGTCTGTATAGCAATGAACAACAATTTGGCATAGCTTGAATAATTTTGGAAAGAATAAAGGGTACATATTGCACAATCCAGGTGTGCAAACACCTCTGACACTCAGCAAAAGTTTGTGAAAAATATTATTTAAATTTTTTTGTATTATATTCTTCGCACAATAAAATACAGTGAGCCCCAAAAGTGTTGGGACAGTGACATTTTTTATTGTTGTTTTGGCTCTGTACTCCAGCACTTTGGATTTTAAATGAAAAGTGCAGACTGACAGTTTCATTTGAGGGTATTTTCTTCTACATTGGGTGAATCATTTAGAAATTACAGCAATTTTTGTACATAGTCCCACCATTTTAGTGGACCAAAAGTATTGGGACAAATTCACTTAAAGTGTATCAAAGTAGTAACATGTAAAATGTTTGGCCCCATATTCATAGCACACAATGACTACATCAAGCTTGTGACTACACATTTGTTGGATACATTTGTTCTGGTTGTGTTTCAGATTATTTTGTGCCCAATATAAATGTATAGTAAGTAATGTAATGTGTCATTTTGGAGTCACTTTTATTGTAAATAAGAATATATGTTTCTAAACACTTCTACATTAGTGTGGATGCTACCATGATAATGAATAATCCTGAATTAATCATGAATAATGGTGAGTGAGTAATTTACACACGCATAAATATCACACGCTAACCTCTCACCATTGCAATATAAAGGGAGTGTAGCATTTTTAATGGGTATGATATGTATGCCTCTGTAACTTTCTCCGTCATTGTATCATTTCAAATCCACAGTTCTGGAGTATAGAACCAAAATAACAACACATTTGTCACTGTCCCAATACTTCTGGAGCTTACTGTATATGTGTGTTGACTGTGATAAGGGCACAACTCACAGACACACACAAAATACAGAGATACTGTAATGTACATTTGTGACTGAAGGTATTTGAAATGGCTGGAGGGGGAGTTAACCTTAACACAACATACAGATGCTCGATTATCAATGACTGTCTGATCCTCAAGTATGATGTCCTTCTGTCATTTGCCAATGTGAGAGATAAAAACAAATAGGCAACATATTTTTTCGGTCCAAAATATGCAAGTACAAAACCATGCCGTCAGAAAGTTACACATCTCTCATTCCTTTCCCTTCTTCATTCACATAAGCAGAATAATCTGACATTGAACTTTTCAACCGGCTGATCAAATTCGTCTTGCAAATGCTCAAGGAATGAATGCGACAAGAAGTAATCTGTGGGTTCAATTCCAACAGGGCCCATTCAGATTCACAGCTGGGAAAGTTAGGTGGCGATAGTGGTGGCAGATAGAGAAAGTAGCTGCTGACAAGGCAGTAATAAGAGGATTAAAGATGCATTACCTGTGTTCAGATTCATGGATGGAGAAGATGACTCCTGACGTGGAGGACTTCTGCTGGATGGACGCCAGGAAGGTAAATTCACTTTTACTCCTGAAGAGCTGCACCACCTTCTCTGTGATGTGGGCTGGCGCGTGGACTGCTCTCCCCACATCTGGGGGATGAGAGAGAAAGAACAGCAATCAGGGAAAGGCATGTTCGCTGCTTTCACAGTAGACGAGTCGACATCCTGTCTGCCTGCTAAGTTTCAGGCTTCACCAAGTAGGGGAAAAGAAGACAGAAAAGTGATTGCGTCCCAAATGGCAACATGTTCGCAATGTTGTGCAATACATTTGACCGGGCAAATGCGGCCATTTGGCACACACACAGAGAAAAACAATGTCTGAGGCAGGGCCTGAAACACTGCTAACGTTTTGTAAATAAGAATTTGTTCTTAAGCAAGAACAAAAATATATATGAACCATTTACCTGGATGCGGTCCCAACCCAGAAGTGCGTTAACCTGTTGGGGATGGGGGCGCTGTTTAGACTATTTATGCTAATGTGGCTAATTTTTTAAACGGCTTCCCACAAAATCCTTGATCGTACAATATGCATATTATTATTATTATTGGATAGAAAACAGTCTATAGTTTCTATAGGAGTTGAAATTTTGTCTCTAAGTGGAACAGAGCCCATTCTACAGCAATTTCCCTGACATGGAGTCAGATTTGAGAAATGTTGGCCACTTTTCTGAAGTCAGTTAAAAGGGCACTGTCGTTGCTATGACTATACGGACACTTCTTACGTCTTCCCCTGGATGCCTTTACGTGATGACGATTCCAACGGGGTCGATTGCTCGTTCACAGGCCCTACAAATGAAAAAAACCTTTAGCTAGCAAGTCTTTTCTTGCTGCGTAACGCGCGTGGAAGACACCGACCCTCTCCTGTTCCAAGCGTTAGTTTAGCCTGTTATATTTCTCCGGTCATCTTTTCACTCGTTATAGGAGTTACAAACATCATGAAGTAGTTAATTTAAAGCGTTTTATAGCAATTTATATCCGTTTAGTGCGATTTTGGGACATTTATTTTTGCAACGATGTGAAAAGTTGGGCACGCTTTTCAATTCATCCCGAACGCAGTTGACATTTCCACATGGCAAGAGGACAGCTTTCCACCAAAAGACGATTTCTCCCAAGAAAGGGATCCTTTGCCCAAGATACTGATGGAAGAACAGCTCAAGGTAGGACATTTTTATTATGATAAATCGTGTTTCTGTCGAAACATTTTAGTGGCTTAGGACGCCATGTTTTTTGACGTAGCTTCGCTTGGCGCAAACTGTATTGAAAAGTAAGGATAAATTAAAAAATGTAATAACGCAATTGTATTAAGAATTAAATTGTCTATCAATCCCTGTCCACCCTATATTTTTTAGTCACGTTTATGAGGATTTATGTATAAGAGTAGATCACTGTCTAAGTGGCGCAAGGACAAATTCTGACCAGCTGAGTTACATTTCACATTGTCTAACCATGATTTTGGTGGCTAAATATAAACATTTTCGATCAAACTGTATATGCATGTTGTAATGTGATGTTACAGGAGTGTCATCGGAAGAATTCTGAGAAGGTTAGTGAAAAAATTAATATCTTTTGGCGATGTTGACTTTTATCGCTCACTTTGGCTAGAATCAATGCTGGGCTGCTAATTGCTATGTGCTAAGCTAATATAACGATTTATTGTGTTTTCGCTGTAAGACACTTAGAAAATCTGAAATATTGTCTGTATTCACAGGATCTGTGTCTTTCGATTCGTGTATGCTGTGTATTTTTACGAAATGTTTGATGATTAGTAGTTAGGTAAACACGTTGCTCATTGTAATTATTCTAGTCCATTTGTGATGGTGGGTGCAATTGTAAACTATGAAGTCTACCTGAAATATGCACTTTTTTCTAACAAAACCTATCCCATACCATAAATATGTTATCAGACTGTCATCTAATGAGTTTTTTTGTTGGTTAGGGGCTATAAATATCTTAGTTTAGCCGAATTGGTGATGGCTACTGGTGTTGGTGGACAAATAAAAGATGGTGGATTATGCTAATGTGTTTTTAGGTAATAGATGTACATCTTTACATATTGTGTCTTCCCTGTAAAACATTTTAAAAATCGGAAATGTTGACTGGATTCACAAGATCTGTGTCTTTCATTAGCTGTATTGGACTTTAATGTGTGAAAGTTAAATATTTTAAAAATATATTTTTTTTGAATTTCGCGGCACTGGTTTTTCAGTGGGGGGGGGGGGGGGTGCCGCTAGCGCCACGCTGATCCTAGACAGGTTAAACACAGCAAATGTTTGGAACATTAGGATGAAATGTCCACTAACAAGTACAACAGCAAAACCGCCATCTTAAACTCAGCAAAAAAAAGAAACGGCCCTTTTTCAGGACCCTGTCTTTCAAAGAAAATTTGTAAAAATCCAAATAACTTCACAGATCTTCATTGTAAAGGGTTTAAACACCGTTTCCCATGTTTGTTCAATGAACCATAAATAATTCATTAACATGCACCTGTGGAACGGTTGTTAAAACTTCTTGTGGCTGCAGGGGCAGAATTGAGTAGCTTGGATGAAAAGGTGCCCAGAGTAAACTGCCTACTCCTCAGTCCCAGTTGCTAATATATGCATATCATTATTAGTGTTGGATAGGAAACACTCTAAAGTTTCTAAACCTGTTTGAATGATGTCTGTGAGTATAACAGAACTCATATGGCAGGCAAAAACCTGAGAAAAATATCCAACCAGGTAGTGGGAAATCTGAGGTTTGTAGGTTTTCAACTCATCGCCTATCGAATACACAGTGGGATATGGGTCAGTGTGCACTTCCTACGGCTCCCACTAGATGTCAACAGTCTGTAGAACCTTGTCTGATGCTTCTACTGTGAGGTGGGGCCAAAGGAGACGGGAATGAGTAAGGTCTACCATGACCTGACCATGCTCTGACCATGCGCGTTCACATGAGAGGGAGCTCTGTTCCATCGCACTTCTGAAGACAATGGAATTCTCCGGTTGGAACAAAATTGAAGACTTATGTTAAAAACATCCTAAAGATTGATTCAATACATCGTTTGACATGTCTCTACTGACTGTTACGGAACATTTTGACGTTTCGTCTGCTTTTAGTGAACGCACTTCCTGACTTTGGATTTGTTTACCAAACATAGCTATTTGGACATAAATCATGGACATTACCGAACAAAACGAACATTTCTTGTGGAAGTGGGAGTCCTGGGAGTGCATTCCGACGAAGATCAGCAAAGGTAAGTGAAGATTTATAATGCTATTTATAACTTTTGATGACTCCACAATTTGTCCACAAAACTCCACAATTCATTCAGCCACTTTTGTGGCTGAACGATGTTCTCAGATTATTGAATAATGTGCTTTTGCCGTAAAGCTATTTTGAAATCTGACACAGCGGTTGCATTAAGAACAAGTGTATCTTTAATTCTCTGTAAAACATGTATCTTTCATCAAAGTTTATGATGAATATTTCTGTTATTTGACGTGGCTCTCTGCAATTTCTCCGGATATTTTGGAGGAATTTCTGAACATGGCGCAAATGTAAACTGAAGTTTTTGGATATAATATGAACTTTATCGAACAAAACATATATGTATTGTGTAACATGAAGTCCTATGAGTGTCATCTGATGAAGATCATCAAAGGTTAGTGATAAAATTAATCTCTATTTCTCTTTTTGTGACTCCTGTCTTTGGCTGGAAAAATGGCTGTGTTTTTCTGAGATTTTGCGGTGACCTAACATAATCGTTTGTGGTGCTTTCGCTGTAAAGCCTTTTTAAAATCGGACACTGTGGTGGGATTAACAAGAAGTGTATCTTTAAAATGGTGTGAAATACTTGTATGCTTAAGGGATTTTAATTATGAGATTTCTGTTGTTTGAATTTGGCGCCCTGCACTTTCACTGGCTGTTGTCATATCGATCCCGTTAACGGGATTGCAGCCCTAAGAAGTTTTTAAGACACGAACAGCTTACAGATGGTAGGCAATTAAGGTCACAGTTATGAAAACTTAGGACACTAAAGAGGCCTTTCTACTGACTCTGAAAAACACCGAAAGATGGCCAGGGTCCCTGCTCATCTGCGTGAACGTGCATTAGGAATGCTGGAAAGAGGCATGAGGAATGCAGATGTGGCCAGGGCAATAAATTGCAATGTCCGTACTGTGAGATGCCTAAGACAGAGCTATAGGAAGAACAGCTGATTGGCCTCACAGTGGCAGACTACGTGTAACAACTCCTGCACAGGATCGGTACATCTGAACATCACACTGCGGGAAAGGTACAATATGGCAACAACAACTGCCCGAGTTACACCAGGAATGCACAATCCCTCCATCAGTGCTAAGACTGGACCAGACAGCACTGGCAAAAAGTGCTCTTCACTGACAAGTCGCGGTTTTGTCTCACCAGGGGTGATGGTCAGATTCGTGTTTATCGTCGAAGGAATGAGCGTTACACCGAGGCCTGTACTCTGGAGCGGGATCGATTTGAAAGTGGAGGGTCTGTCATGGTCTGGGGTGGTGTGTCACAGCATCATCGGACTGAGCTTGTTGTCATTTCAGGCAATCTCAATGCTGTGTTTTACAGAGAAGACAGCCTCCTCCCTCATGTGATACCTGTCCTGCAGGCTCATCCTGACATGACCCTCCAGCATGACAATCCACCAGCCATACTGCTCGTTCTGTGAGTGATTTCTTGCAAGACAGGAAAGTCAGTGTTCTGCCATGGCCAGCGAAGAGCCCGGATTTCAATCCCGTTGAGCACGTCTGGGACCTGTTGGATCGGAGGGTGAGGGCTAGGGACATTCTCCCCAGAAATGTCCGGGAACTTGCAGGTGCCTTGGTGGAAGAGTGGGGTAACATCTCACAGCAAGAACTGGCAAATCTGGTGTAGTCCATGAGGAGGAGATGCACTGCAGTACTTGATGCAGCTGGTGGCCACACCAGATACTGACGGTTACTTTGGTTTTGACTCCCCCTTTGTTCAGGGACACATTATTCCATTAATGTTAGTCACATGCCTGTGGAACTTGTTCAGAATATTTCTCAGTTGTTGAATCTTGTTATGTTCATACAAATATTTACATGTTAAGTGTGCTGAAAATAAACACAGTTTACAGTGAGAGGACGTTTCTTTTTTTGCGTTTGAGGCACATAAGGGATGTGTTCATTAGGGCACAACATAACAAAATGTTTCAAAGCGTAGTGCAATGGAACAGCAAATCAAGTATTTCTACACTGAAAAAAACATAAACGCAACATGTAAAGTCCCATGTTTCATGAGCTGAAATAAAAGATTCCTGAAATTTTCCATATGTACACAAAGCTTATTTCTGTCAAATTGTTTTCACACATTTGTTTGAATCCCTGTTAGTGAGCATTTCGCCATTGCCAAGATAATCCATACACCTGACAGGTGTGGCGTATGAAGAATCTGATTAAACTGCATGATCATTACACGGGTGCATCTTGTGTTGGGGACATTAAAATGCCACTGTAAAATGTTCAGCGACCAGTCAAACAATACAATGCCACAGATGTCTCAAGTTTTGAGGGAGTATGCAAATGGCATGCTGACTGCAGGAATGTCCACCAGAGCTGTTGCCAGATAATTTAATGTTAACTTCTCTACCGCAATGTCGCTTAGAGAATTTGGCAGTACGGCCTCACAACTGCAGAACACGTGTATGGTGTCGTGTGGGCTGGCGGTTTGCTGATTTCTACGTTGTGAACAGAGTGCCCCATGGTGGCTGTGGAATTGTGGTATAGGCAGGCATAATTGCATTTTATCTATGGTAATTTGAAGGCACAGAGTTACCATGACGAGATCTTGAGGCCCATTGTCTTGCCATTCATCTGTCGCCATCACCTCATGTTTCAGCATCATAATCCACAGCCCCATGTCACAAGAATCTGTACACAATTCCTGAAAGCTGAAAATCTCCCAGTTCTTCCCCGGCCTGCATACTCACCAGACATGTCACTCATGGAGCATGTGTGGGATGACGACAGCGTGTTCCAGTTCCCGTCAATATTCGCACAGCAACTTCGCACAGCCATTGAAGAGGAGTGGGACAACATTCCACAGGCCACAATCATCAGCCTGATCTACTCTATGTGAAGGAGATGTGTCGAGCTGCATGGGGTAAATATTGCTCACACCAGATACTGACTGGTATTCTGATCCACGCTCCCTTACCTTTTTTTAAGGTATCTGTTTTCCCAATCATGTGAAATCCATAGATTAGGGCCTAATGAATTAACTTTAATTGACTGATTTCTTTATATGAACTGTAACTCAGGAAAATATTAGAAATTGTAGCGTTTTGTGTTTATATTTTTGTTCAGTATAATTGGACAAGTTCCGATAGTGGCTGCCCTCCATGCCAGGCGTTTAAAACTCCCCCGGGTGGTGCCAGACACCTCACGGTGTGATCTACATTAGCCGTGCCCTCTCCACTCAGCCTCACTGGCACAGGACCAGGCACTGACTGACTGACCCACATGAAAAAATACTAAAGTTACATTTACTGTAGTGTTTTTGCAGACTGTAGTATTTACTATAGCATTATACAGTATCCTACAGTTTACTACATAATTCTATAGTAAGTACTGTAGTATTCTATAGTATATTTTTAATGTGGGGACTGACTGACTGACTGGCTGTATGGCTGGCACGGTAATCGTATAATCATGTAACCAGCGATTATGAATGACGACTGTGAATAAAATAAACATATCAAATGTAATACATTAATTTTAGAAAAGCAGGTATACTTTACCCAATAGCAGTAGTGTACATTAATCAATATTAACAATAGTTTTTTGCTTTTCAAATGATTCTTTGATGACCGTGGTCATTTGCCTGACAAATAACCGTTCCCCAAAATTCCATGATAGTCACAACCCTAGCTGGCTGACACTGAATGACTGACTGTCGAACCGGCTAAATGGCTGACTAACTGGTTGGGGGGGGGGCAGAGGTGGGAACCACTTCCTTGGGAAATCCTCAAAAGAAAATCTATTCCTTATTCTAAGGCTTAGCACTGAGCGTTGTTCAAATATGAAATGACATCTTATTCTCTATAGTGCACTTTTTTTAAGGCATTTTTTTGCAACCAATTAAGCTAAATAGCCTCATTGTTGGTCAAAGTAGTGCACTATATATAGGGAATAGGCTCATTTGAGAGTGGCCGTGTGTGAATACTAATACTAGTGTTCTAAATAGTAGGCATTTAATAATAATGCATGCAAAAATTGTTTTATAGCATGTGAAATTTTGAAAATCGAGTATGCTTAAATGCCAGGATGTTATACTCATTTTGGCTTTTAATCTAGTAGAAATCGCTGCACCCTTTTGAGGAAGAGAATCATGTGTTTGAAACCAGTTTATATTCAGCTGATAATCCGTTAAGGAGACTTGCTGTACCTAAATGAACGAATGGCGTGATTCAACCCAATTTTGCGTTAGATTATGCATTCTAATGATGGGTGAGCTTAGCTAGTATGTTGAAATGTGTTGTCTACTGAATTCATTTTTACTAAAGAGTAGGCTATGTTCCAAATAATACATAGTACAATTACTACATAGTAGGGCTACAGTGCATTTGGAAAGTATTCAGAAAGTATTAATTGAATCAATTTTAGAATAAGGCTGCAACGTAACAAAATATGGAAAAAGTCAAGGTGTCTGAAAACTTCCCGAATGCACTATGTGTAGTTTTAGTAGGTAGTAGTTCAGATAGATTTTGGATATGGCCAGTGTTTCCCTCTACAGAGTGCCTACTGCTATGGTGCCCTGATGGGAGGATGAGTCAAGGAGAAGAAGGAATCTTGCCAATGTAGTGAAAAACTGTCTGAGACTGATGGAGTCCCTCCTTTTTAGGCCACTGTCTGAGTCACCAGCATCACATACGAATCCAGCTGGCCAGACACTAATGTATCACTAATCTGAGGTATCTCAGAGGAGGAGTGCTGATTTAGGATCAGTTTAGCCCTGAAGATCACAATAAATAAGATTAAATGGACAGGGGTGGAGCTGATGCTAAACCAGCTTGATACATACGGCCCCTGGTCCTTTAGTCAATTCATGTCTGTGAGACAAGAAATCTAAACAAGGAATCCAACTCTGAAAGAATTGGAGAGTGAGACAGTGTCAGATTGAATAAACTGTTATCCCACCACAAATATCAGCCAGTTTGAACGTGATTGCAAACATTTCATCACATACAATCCTACCTCACAAACTGGTTCCAGTACATCTCCCTTAACCCCTTACACTTGTGGGAATCGGCCTATATGGATAGGGCTAAATTGAAATTGTCCCGTCTGCTCCCGCTCCCCCTCTCTGGCGCTCGAGGTCGCCAGACTGCTCATCATTACTCACACCTGTCACCATCGTTACGCACACCAGCGCTTCATCGGACTCGCCTGGAATCCATCACGTAAATGATTGCCTCCCCTATATCTGTCATTTCCTCAGTTTCATCCCCGGGTCTGCATCGATGTTGTTTTGTTTCTTGTCCAGAAGCTGGTCTTGTTTAGTTTCATGTCTATTTATTATTAATTCCTCACGCTTTACTTGCTTCCCACTTCCGAGCATCTGTGGTTACGGAACCGTTGCAGAAATGTTTGTTACAGAATAAAAATTAAAAGCATATGCATAACCATGATAGCAATTAAAAGGGATCAGTTCAGAGATTGTGAAAATTAAAGATGACACAAAAGTTCACCTGACACAAGACTGAATCCTGTTTTGATGTGCATTTTACATCTAGTGTACTTTTGCAGCATTTGTGGATAACGAAATCTAAAAATACGGCGAATTCATTTAGTAACATGCAAAGAATATTTTGGGAAAATGTGGGATATTTTTGTATTTGTATTTATTATGGATCCCTTCAACATTTGTATTTTGTATTTATTATTGATCCCCATTAGCTGCTGCCAAAACAGCAGCTACTCTTCCTGGGTCCATCAAAATTAAATCTGTTTATACAATTTTAAAACGTTACAGTACATTCACAGACTTGACAACACACTGTGTGCCCTCAGGCCCCTACTCCACCACTACCACATATTTACATGACTAAATCCATGTATATGTATAGTGTGTATGTTATTGTATGTGTGTGTGTATGCATGTGTCTGTGCCAATGTTTGTATCGCTTCACAGTCCCCGCTGTTCAATAAGTAGTTTTTCCTAGGGAATTCCTGATTCTAACTGGATTATATTTGATAGGCTTCCATTAAAGAACACTGTTAGACAAGTAACTCTTTATTCACATTATAGCAGGGGGTGTAAAGCCATAACACGTACATTTTTCCAGCAGCAGACTATGATCGATAATGTAAAATGCTGCACTGAAGTCTAACAAAACATCCCCCACAATCATGTTATTATCAATTTCTCTCAGCCAATCATCAGTCATTTGTGTAAGTGCTGTGCTTGTTGAGTGTCCTTCCCTATAAGCACGCTGAAATTCTGTTGTCAATTTGTTTACTGTAAAATGGCATTGTATCTGGTCAAAACAAAACAACTATGTGCAACATAAGACAAAACAAATCCAAGGGTTTGAGTGAGAGGCCTAGTTAGTGTTTCCAAGTAGCCACACACCTTCCAATGCACTTTTCGGACTCAAAGAAGAGTCTTCTTCTACAAGGTGTTTTTTTTTTTAGCTCTTCGAGCTGTGCTGTTGAGGAACTAGAGCGAGCACACGTATAGTTGTGTTGAACACAGCCCTGCCTTTACATAATTACTGTTGTTGTTTACGCAATCCAAAAACGGTCCATTATAAATCACAATCTGGGTCAGGTGGGCGTAATTTGAAAGCTTGTTCTATTGCCAACATGTCTAGCTAAAACATACATTATGATCAAACAACGTTAGGCTTTCACAAGGCAATTCACAGAAGGAGATCCTCATTTTGGTGCGCATAGAATGGAGTCATGAGTGCATTCAGATGCGTGGTCCACAGCAAATTGTATTCACAATACAACAAACACAGGCTCATTCTGTTCAGGACCACCCAGGGTATAACGCCATGTCATCTTGGAACTATACATCAAACATAGTGATCATCAACATCGACACTATACTACATGAGTTTTATGATATGGAAATATGACGTGCACATTTTAACTCAAGGGTGTTTGGCTAACTTGTATGTTATCAAAGCGATATTTATTATCATCCTTAATGTCTCATCTTTAAAAATACATGGTCCTCTTAATAAGCATTTACCTCAGACAACAAAACATTTGCATAAGTTGCCCAGTAAGCAGGAGGGTTGGGAGCAACTTCCTGTCGCGCACGGTGTTCAAGTTCATAGCGTCTGTCAGTAAAGAGCTTTGGACTGCAGAGCTTGTGGAGCGGAGACCGTGAGCTCTGACGTCAGGTATAGCATGTTACTGTACAGCCACTGCAGTCCAATTTTGGCATTTATCAGTGTCCAAATCTTTTCAACCTGTATACGGGTACGAGTGTAAAGGGCTGCACTTGACCCCATTATCTACATCCTGCCCCAGATCCTCTGCCACTCCAACCTCGACTTCCACTGTTACGCATTACGCATGGAAGGGTCAATTGGTGGGAAGAAGGTCATTTCAAGGGCACATTGTTTATACCAGAACTGTGATTTGGTGCAAAATGTCATTATTCTTAATTCAATTGTTACAAAAGACAGAAAAAAATCTAATTAAATCAATGTTCACAACAAAACTGTGTTCGGCCTCATTTTAAAAAAATGGTCTAGGTTGCAGAATGGTTTTGTAGTTGGTAGGGCTATGTTTCTCATGTCCATAGAAATACTCAGATACAGAGCGTGCTGCTAACGTCTCATGTTCACTAGCAAGCGGTAAACTGCTGCATGCCACTAAGGCAGCCAAGAGTGGCTTGCTTGTGCCGTGCTGGCAGCATATAGCAGCATGTTCGATTGTGCGTCACGAATTCAGCATAGTATGAAGGTCTGGTTTAAATAGTTAAATAGTAATAAGCTCTTAAACGCTCTGGTGACAAACAAACTTTTCTGCCCTGCTTCCAATCGTCCACATGGCTGGGAGAACCTCAAGTAAGTAAATACATTTCGAAAATATCCAGAACAAACTCTGGGAAATGCACTGTACCACACACGAAGCCATGACTACATGGAACTCTATTCCACATCAAGCAACTCATGTAAGAAGTAAAATCAGATTACTTTTTTTTTTTTGGAACAACGCGGACTGTGAGGAAACACACACAAAGGCAAGCACACACTTATATGCACACATACTGTATATTGTAATATTGTTGTACGGTGGTATAATACATTTTGTATAGTAGGTCTGTTGTGGTGTATTTGTATTTATTCCGGATCCCCAGTAGCTGCTGCCAAGGCAGGAGCTACTCTTCCTGGGGTCCAATCACAATTACATACAATACATAACAGAACACATTATTACACACTACTCTACCATAACATACTTACAATTCAAAATCAATAATACAGCAAAGTAACACTATTAAAATGTATGTGTGTGTAGATTGCGTGTGTTAGAATGTGTTTGCGAATGTTTTGTGCGTGTCTGTGTGTATGTGTCTTCACAGTCAGTGCTGTTCCATAAGGTGTCATTATATCTGTTTTTGAAATCAGATTTTACTGCTTGACTGAATTACCTGATGTGGAATAGAGTTACATGTAGTCATGGCTTTTTGGAGTACTGTGCGTTTCCCGTAGTCTGTTCTGGACTTGGGGACTGTGAAGAGACCTCTGGTGGTATGTCTTGTGGTGTATGTATGGGCGTCTGAGCTATGAGCTAGCCACTTAAACAGACAGCTCTGTGATTTCAACATGTCAATACCTCTCACAAAGACAAGCAATTACACTCCCAACGGTGTAATAATCTTATATAATGGACTGTTTTATTATTTTTTTGTGTGTGATGTAAGTGCCTTAAATGTGTTTGGACCCCATGAAGAGTACCTGCTGCCTTGGCAGCAGCTAATGGGGATCCCTAATAAAAACATATACAAAATAAAAACAAATACCTCAAATGCAGCTCTGCTTGAAACAGGTACTACCACAGTAACTGTTTCTGTAATCCTGGCAAATTGTACTTTATACCTGCAATATGCACATCGCTTCATAATTCTCTGAACTGGAATAAACTGTGCCTTGTCCCAAACCTCAACAGGGGTCTTGAAAAATTGTTGATTCAGATTTTTCAGGAACCAATTTACACGAGCCATGACATAAGAAATGTGTGTGTTTTCATGTGCTGGATCAACAAGCAGATCACAAGAGAACTGTGTTACTAGGCCTGGTGTTAGCTCTACATCTGGTTGAATGCATGGAAGGCCCATCTGTCTGTCAGTGGCCAACCATTTGATCAGTTCTTATAACCTCTCCCTTCCTTATCGTGCTGTTCTGTCAGCTGTACGATGGTAAGATTATTGTTTGGATACATTTAACGTGAAGAAACTATACAGATCCTTTCTATCTTCACTTGCCATGAAAAACAGTAGTATGCATTCAACACTTGTCAGATCCTTATTCTAACTCTGATCAATGGCATGTAAGTACTTGCTACCACCAAGACCTACAGTACCAGTCAAAAGTTGACACACCTACTTATTCAAGTTTTTTTTTTTTTTTTTTTTTTTTTACTATTTCCAATATTGTAGAATAATAGTGAAGACATCAAAACTATGAAATAACACATGTGGAATCATGTAGTAACCAAAAAAAGTATTAAAATAAATCTAAATATATTTTAGATTCTTCAAAGTAGCCACCCTTTGCCTTAAAGACAGCTTTGCACACTTTTTTTTATTCTCTCAACCAGGTTTCACCTGGGATGCTTTTCCAACAGTCTTGAAGGAGTTCACACATATGTGACCCGATTCAGGAAGTCGCAAGTCATGACTTCACAGGAGAGCCGTTTGAACAAATTTGTCTTTTTTTTTATCAAAATGTGTTTTTTGGCAGAAAAGCCTTCTCAAACATGTGAACTTGTTTAATATCAAAATTGTATGCCATCTGTAAATATGAATAAAATTGTTAAATTACGAGCCTAGTTGGTTTAGCCACAGAAAAAGTCAGCAACCTTCCCACTGGCCATGATTGGCTGATATAATGAGTGGGCTGGACATGCCAAGAGATGAGTTTGTTTTGATGGACTACTTTCTGGAGGACCATCGCATCGTGCCATGCTGAATCTCTCTGACTCTGAAAATGAATCAGTCTGCCGTGAAGCTTATATGGGTATGAATCTAACATTGAACCTGTTTGGTTAACTTTAGCTAGCTATGGCAATCGGTTTACATGTCTAAACAAAAGACCCCAAGTTAAAGCTTGCTGTTAGCTAGCTAACGTTAGTGGAAGTTAGATGGCGGGCTTGCTAGCTAACATTGAACCTGTTTGGATAACTTTAGCTAGCTATGACAATCAGTTCATATTGCTAGATAAAGCTTGCTGTTAGCTAGCCAGCTGGAGTTCGATGGCTGGCTTGCTAACGCTACTCTATTTATTGAGATATATATATATTCTTTTATCTAGCTAACATTAAATGTCTAAACAAAAGACCCCAAGTTAAAGCTTGCTGTTAACTAGCCAATATTAGCAGAGTTTAGATAGCTGGCTGCTAGCTAACGTTGAACATATTTTGTTAACTTTAGCTAGCTATGACAATCGGTTTGTATTGCTTGCTGTTAGCTAGCCAGTTAAAGTTTGATGGCTGGCTTGCTAACGTTACTCTGTGGATTGGGATTTTAGTAAATTTTTTAGCTAGCTAGCAAATGTTAACGTTACAATTCCAAACAAAAGACCCAAGTTGAACTTGCTGTTAGCCAGCTAACGTTAGCGGAGGTTAGATGGCTGGCTTGCTAGCTAACATTAACGTACGTGTATGAAGTGTGTGTAATGTTAGTATCTGGAATTTGTCTTTCAGCATCAGTAGAACACACCCGACTCTCCTCCACCAGTCATGCAAGGAGAATGGTCTAATGCCTCCCATCAAAAAGAGAGCTGGCCCAAGCAAGCACAGGTTACACCTGGAGCATGAGGACTTGATGCCAATGGAGAACTTCATCAACAACTATGCAGAGAATAACGCAATAGCATTACCAGGATGCCACCTAGGACACAAACACCCTGCTGGAAAGATGCTGCCATCCCATGTGACAAAAGCAGCAGTGTGGTGTCTCTACAAGGAATCTATGACAACACTTGGTATGTAAATCATAAATACATTTAGATTATTTTATTGATCTCACATGTTTTCTGTATTTTCCATAGGTATGTGTAGTCAGGCTGTCCTCCTTCAGAAATCTGTGGAGAAAATTGCTGCCCCACATATCAAGCACTAAGCCCAGGACAGACATATGCTGGCAGTGTCAGAGGAACAACTACCAGGTCTTCAGATCTGTCAATCTGCCAGAAGCTGTTAAGTCAGTCAAGCTGTAGAAGCAAGAGCAGCATCTCCTGCTTGTTCAGAGTGAGCGGTCTGTCTACCAGAAGATGGTTGCTGACTGCAAGACCACTTGTCAAGACCTGCAGTTGTCTTTGTGGCCATCTACTGAACCAGCAAGCAAAGACATCATGATGCATTACAGCTTTCATTTTGCTCAAAAAGTAAGCAACATTTCCTCCTTTATACTGATGACGGACGAAGACGGATAGATAGATATACACTCAAAAAACTATAGAAAAAAATAAAATATATATATACATACAGTGGGCTCCAAAATTACTGGCAACGCTGACTGGCAACGCACAAACAATGCTTAAACAAATATAAACAATATAATTATAGAGAGAAACTCAAAATACCAACATGTGAGAAATACTGTACTTTATTAATGTTTCAATGGAACCAACCAAAATAATTTGTTGATTTACTTAAAAATCAATGTCCTCCAAATCAAGGTGTCACAATTACTTTATTTATCTGAAGTTGGAGACTTTTATCTCCCTCAACAACTTTAAAAATCTGCTATCCGAGCAGCTAACCGATCGCTGCAGCTGTACATAGTCCATCTGTAAACTACCCACCCAATTTACCTACCTCACCCCCATACTGCTTTTATTTATTTACTTTTCTGCTCTTTTGCACACCAGTATCTCTTCTTGCACATGATCATCTGATGATTTATCACTCCAGTGTTAATTTGCTAAATTGTAATTATTCGATTTATTGCCTACCTCATGCCTTTTGCACACATTGTATATAGATTCTCTTTTTTCTACCATGTTATTGACTTGTTTATTGTTTACTCCATGTGTAACTCTGTGTTGTTGTCTGTTCACACTGCTATGCTTTATCTTGGCCAGGTCGCAGTTGCAAATGAGAACTTGTTCTCAACTAGCCTACCTGGTTAAATAAAGGTGAAAAAAAATAAAAAAAATAAAAATTAATGGCACCCTTAAAGATTATTGTAAATAACATCTACCAAAATTAAACCACAAATTAAATTCCACTTATTTAAGTTTGTCTAAGTCTTAAGGAACTATATTGAGCCATTACATCACTTCCTGTATCACCAGGTTATACAAATGAGGTAACACACATGCAATATCCTGCTGTCATCCAACACTATGAAGAAAACAAAAGAACTAGCAGTTCAAAAGAGACAGATGGTCATAGACCTTCATAAATCTGGTAATGGCTACAAGAAGATCCACAAACGATTGAATTTACCACTGAGCACTGTCGGAGCAATTGTTAGAAAATTCAAAAGATATGGAACAGTTGAAAACCTCACAGGTAGAGGACGCAAATGCATTTTGCCCCCCAGGATAGGGGGGAGGATGGTGAGAGAAGCAACAAAGTCCCCAAGAATCACTGTGAAAGAATTGCAGGCCTTGGTGGCGTCTTGGGGTCACCAGGTTTCAAAAAGCACCATCAGACGCCACCTCCACAGGCTCTTTGGAAGGGTTGCCAGAAGAAAGCCCTTTCTGACCCCAAGACACAGACGCAAGCGCTTGGAGTTTGCCAAACGTCATTTAAATTATGACTGGAAGAAGGTGCTCTGGTCAGATGAGACCAAAATTGAACGTCTGTCCATGTGTCACCTCTAATTTGTCTCTCGACTTGTGTGCACCTACGTTGTAAACTTTCATTCAAAAGGCTAAGTTTTAGCAGCCTCATGATGGGTGAGGGCAAAATTTGAGTATCGTGTACTAGCCTAAAAATATTTCTGTTACATTGAATTGTTGAAAGGAATATGAATGAGAGTCATCCAATACGCTGTAATAAAAATAAGGCCATGCTCATGACAAAAAAAATCATCCTCCCTCATCTTAAATGGCACTGACCGCCGGTTGTCCGTCCAGGGCATGATGGAGTAATCTGCTTTATCACCCCATTTCCATGGAAATGTCTGTCGGCATTTGTTGCAACCTGTGTGAGCTTGACCTGGATTTGTGTTGCTGCACAGCTAAAAAGATGGTGGTGAAATCCCAAATAGGAATTCATTTTAGTCAGTAGTTTGACCTGCTGGCCGCAATGAGTTCTACAGCAGGATTAATACGCCCTCCGACCACCAACTGTCTATCATGTGGGCTCAGAAAAATAAATCATCATTCTCCAGGCAGCATAGAGTAGGAGAAAAGTGTTTAGAGCTGTTAAATGATCAAATGGGTCAATAATGACTGCAAACAAGTGATTGCACTCTGTGCAACACTCAAACTCAAGAACGAATCATTTCGGTGGCTGCTGCAGTTTGTGAACGATAGCTATTGAGCAAATCTCCCTTGCTGCAGCTAAACAATTACATTCTGGTGCAAGAATCGTTCACAATCTAGTCCGGTTGCGAATACAACTAGACCTCTTTTTAACACTAGAACTGCCATTAACCAATGTTACCTAAGACTTTTATGAACACAACCTCATTATTATTCTCCGGATAGCATATATGAAACGTATTTATTAGACTGATACATGCTGACCACACTACTCGCGTTGCATGCGCGAGCGTTACACATATACCGTACATGTTATTCAATCATTGCACCCACACCGCTTGCAAGAGGCTGCGTAGCCAGGCACTGAAATATAACTTGGTTCTATTTGTGATGCTTAATGCGCTGCAAGTCCCGCCTTTCCCATCTCCTCATTGGTTTTTAGGAGCATATACCAATGTTGGTGACTGAAAGATGAACTGAGGTCCACACTCCAGTCAGTTGGTAGTGGTAATGCACCTTAAAGTTGGTTGCTAACCGCCATATAAGGTTCAAAGAAGAAGAAGAATCCTGAAGGAGGAGAGATTACTAGAAACAAACTAGGTTTACCCTTTTATCTGTGGATTAATTGTAGAGGATATTGCGCATTTCAGGTAAAATCAATTAATTTCAACCTTTATTTGTCACATGCACCGAATACAACAGGTGTAGCCCTTACTGTGAAATGCCTACTTACAAGCCCTTAACCAGCAATGCAGTTCAAGAAAGAGTTAAGAAAATATTTACCAACTGAACTAAAGTAAAAAAGAATAAAAAGTAACACAGTAAAATAACAACGACAAGGCTGTATGCAGAGGGTACCTGTACTGAGTCAATGTGCGGGGGTTCAGCTTAGTCGAGGTAATTTGTACATGTAGGTAGGGGTAAAGTGACTATGCATAGATAATAAACAGTGAGGCGGGGGGGGGTTCTACTGGTGGCCATTAAAAAAATATATATATATTCTTGTAGCTAACAATGAACAACTCCCGGAATTTCTACTTGTCGCACCAAGCCATGGAAATGGTTACAGATAACGTTTATAACGGTACTCAGAGTCTGCAATTATCTACACCTCACTGCCACAACCTTCCAAATGCGACGGCGAAACAAGGTAAGAAGCAGTCCAATTATTTGTCAAAGCAAAGCAATCTAGCTAGCTATAATAGCCAGCTAGCACTGTAGCAGCTGTAATGTTAGCAAAGGTAGCTGGCTAACTAAGTCAAATTACTACAGCCAATATAGTCAATAACTAACATTAGTAACTAGTTAACAAATGTAGTTAACATAATCATAATGCATGGATTTTAGTTGTAGGAGAAAGAAATTGCACTTAGCTGTTTTGACTAAAACAAGCTAATGTTAGCTGGCAAGCAAAGTTAGCTAACTAGCTAGAAACAAAAGCATAGTTGGCTAACATTAGCTACTCAACATTGGTGGAAGAACGAATAGCATGGTAGCTAGCTAGCTAACCAAGCCTACTAAAATACAGCAAAGGAGACATGTGGCTATTGACTGTTCATTTTTTTATTGATAAAATTAATTTGTGAGAACCGTGGGCCAGCCAGGAGTCTCTTCGTGTGACGGAACGATGCATCACCAAACGAGGGCATATATTTCCAACAACTCATGTCGTGGTCAGGCTGAATCAGATGCTGTACTACAACACGATGGCTGACATGAACAAAAGACTGATGCCAGAAACCCCAGCTTTTTTAGCTTTGAGATACCAGCGTTCAAGTTTGTTTGTTTATTCAGCAGAATAATTTGTCTCCTGTAATTTCACAGGCTCTGGCCAGTAAGAGAAGCAGCAATTTGCAGAGAAAACGGAAGACTTGATGTCTGATGTGGAGACAGACCCAGAGGACCCGGACGCATTTTTAGTAACGTCCCCACCCTCGCGCTCTCATGAGTTTGAGGACCCGATTACATCAGCAGACCGGAGAAGATGGACCAAGCACGCTTATGGGGAGAAAAGTGCCATCAGAACAAAAACAGGAACAACCGTCCACTTCCACCGCAGCCCTACCCAGAACATCTGACTGTGTAATAGACCGTAGACAATCACCTGCACCAGACTATTTTCACTAACTCTTCACACCATCTACTCAAGAGACTTTACACCGACTCCAACTCACTCACCCACCCTTACATATACACACAAACAGAACATTACCTTTTTCTTTTTACTAAACTTTATTATTTCTAGTAAAAAAAAGGTGTGTTATTGTTGTATACAATGGGAACTATTCAGCATTATTCTAAAATGGATTGTTTTTTCCCCCTCGTCAATCTACAAACAATACCCCATAATGACAAAGCAAAAACAGGTTTTTATAAATGTTTGCTATTAAAAAAAAGAAAATAACTGAAATATCACATTTACATTAGTATTCAGACCCTTTACTCAGTACATTGTTGAAGAACCTTTGGTAGCAATTACAGCCTTGAGTCTTCTTGCGTATGACACTACAAGATTGGGAGAAACTCCTCAAATACAGGTGTGACAAACTCCTCTGCAGATCCTCTCAAACTCTGTCAGGTTGGATGAGGAGTGTTGCTCTACAGCTATTTCCAGGTCTCTCCAGAGATGTTTGATCAGGCTCAAGTCCAGGCTCTGGCTGGGCCACTCAAGGACATTCAGAGACTTGTCCTGAAGCCACTCTTGCGTTGTCTTGGCTGTGTGCTTATGGTCGTCGTCCTGTTGGAAGGTGAACGTTCGCCCCAGTCTGAGGTCCTGGGCACTCTGGAACAGGTTTTCATCAAGGACACCTCTGCACTTTGGTCTGTTCATCTTTTCCTCGATCCTGACTAGTCTCCCTGTCTCTGCCACTGAAAAACCTTCCAATGCACGCCGCCATTGGAATCTGGAGAAGTGGTAATGCTTTCTTTTGGAGTGATGGATCATGTTTCACCATCTGGCAGTCCGACAGACAAATCTGGGTTTGGCGGATGCCAGGAGAACCTTACCTGCCCGAATGCATAGTGCCAAATGTAAAGTTTGGTGTATAAGGTAAAGTGGTCTGGGGCTGTTTTTCATGGTTCAGCCTAGGTTCCTTAGTTCCAGTGAAGGGAAATCTTAATGATGCAGCATACAATGACATTATAGACAATTCTGTGCTTCCAACTTTGTGGCAACAGTTTGGTGAAGGTCCTTTCCTGTTACAACATGACAATTCCCCTGTGCACAAAGCGAGGTCCATACATACAGTTGAAGTTGGAAGTTTACATATACTTAGGTTGGAGTCATTAAAACTCGTTTTTCAACCACTGCGCACATTTCTTGTTAACGAAATATAGTTTTGGCAAGTCGGTTAGGACATCTACTTTGTGCATGACAAGTATTTTTTAAAAAATTGTTCACAGACAGATTATTTCACTTATAATTCACTGTATCCCAATTCCAGTGGGTCAGAAGTTTACATACACTGCCTTTAATAAACATTGCTAAAAGATACAACTGTTATGCATGTAATTTTGGATCCATTTCTCCTTAATGCAACCGCTGTGTCAGATTATTTTTTAACTTTACGGAAAAATCCCAGTTCCACAGTAAACGTTTGTTTTGTTCGATGAAGTCCATCATTTATGTCCAAATACCTCCTTTTTGTTCGCGCGTTTAGCATAGTATTCAAAAGAAACATAGAAAGAAAAAGAAAAAAAAAAAAACATGTCAAACGATGTATAGAATCAATCTTTAGGATGTTTTTAACATAAATCTTCAATAATGTTCCAACCGGAGAATTCCTTTGTCTTCAGAAATGCAATAGAACGCAAGCTAACTCTCTCACGTGAATGCGCCTGTTCAGCTCGTGGCTCTCTGGCAGACCTCTGATTCATTCCCCTCTCATTCGCCCCCACTTCACAGTAGAAGCCTCAAACAAGGTTCAAAAGAATGTTGACATATAGTGGAAGCCTTAGGAAGTGCAATATGACCCCATTTCAACTGTATCTTGGATAAGAAAAGAGTTGAAAAACTACAAACCTCAGATTTCCGACTTCCAGGTTGGATTTTTTCTCTTCCATATCAGTTCTGTTATACTCACAGACATTATTTTAACAGTTTTAGAAACTTTACAGTGTTTTCTATCCAAATCTACCAATTATATGCATATCCTAGCTTCTGGGCCTGAGTAACAGGCAGTTTACTTTGGGCACGCTTTTCATCCGGAGGTGAAAATACTGCCCCCTACCCAAGAGAGGATAACAAGTTGCATTGACTCATCCGTGTTCAATAATAGTGTTTAAAATGATTTTGGAACGACTACCTTATCTATGTACCCCACACATACAATTATCTGTATGGTTGTTCAGTCGAGCGGGGAACTTCGAAACACAGATTCAATCACAATGACCAGGGAGGTTTTCCAATGACTCGCAAAGAAGGGAACCTATTGGTAGGTAGGTAAAAAAAAACACACAAAAAACAGATAGTGAATATCCCTTTGAGCATGTTGAAGTTATTAATTACACTTTAGATGGTGTATAAATACACCCAGTCACTACAAAGAGACAGGCGTCCTTCCTAACTCAGTTGCTGGAGAGGATGGTGACTTTAACCCTTTCATGTGTGAGTTCAAATATCTCTAATGGTCGCCCCAGCGTGAGTTTTTTTATGCGCGTGATGTTAGAACGTTCTCTCCATTCCAGAATGTGATTGTTATGTAACAGTACATTTAATCTGCGCTGCCCTCAAACCAAAGCACGCAGCCTGTTATTTGTCAATTTTACATTATTTTCTAACAACTTTTTTATTTTCTAATAACAGTTTGAAATTAGGTGTGTTCCGCCTCATTCATTCACATAAAAGTAGTCATTTTTAGACATGTCTGACCCGGACAAAATTCCCCCAACACTTCTCAATTGTTTGTGCAGTTCAAGTCTGCAGACATTTACTCACCTGCCGTCCTGCATACACGTGTTCATATTTTCCACCTGTCGCCTGCATCGCAATCAAAGTTGTTTTCGTTACCAATAATAACTTTGGAAATGTGTACGTTTCTATCAAAGTGCCTTATTACGTTATAATAGTTTCTACATGTCGTTTCTACTGTTTTTGTGTATATTCCTTATAACCGCGGACACGCGATGTAACATTACTCATGTTACTCACCTTTATGGTGTAATATTCAATCGTGCTTATGTAGCTAGTTACATTATTCTTTTAGTTCTGTAAAACAATGCTAAATGTGTCAGAAGTATTGGCATGTTATATTTTGACTCTACCCTGGAAAAATATCTTATACCACTTGGTTGTTTTCTGAGTGCATTCCACAAAGCTGTTTATCATGTCAGCCTTATCCACTGCCCCAATTTTGAGGTTATAGTCAAGCATGCAGTCTGGTTTGATGTTTCTCTGTCTGGTTTGTTTCTCTCTCCCGTCAGGTGGTCCACCTTCCCTGTGGCCGACATGGTTGCTGTATGGACAGTGGAGAGGACATGGACGTCTCGTTTGTCATGGCACTTTACTGCCAGCTGTTGACATTTCTTGTTTTGTATAACGGGTCATTTAGGATGGCAGTAGTGTTGTTGATGAAATGCAGTCATAGCAGCAGAACTAGAAAGAAGTCTTGGGAAAAGAGGGTGGCAAAGAAGGTAGTTGCAAACACAGGATCTCTGCTTCTGTATTCTCTTAGGGAGTTCTTCTTTACTGTCACCAGGAATGTATACATTTCTTTAATTGTGGTTGTCCCCCCACTCCTGGCTCTCTCTTATCCTGCAGCTCCAAGGCATAGCGATTGGTCTCTACTACGTCTCCCACCAGCTCCTCTGTCGGACACAGAACTCCTGTACTTCATCCACTGTCAGTCTGCCGCCATCACCACCAGCATATTCTAATGGAACTGGGACTTTGTCAGTGGACAAGGGGTCCTCTGTCACTGTCAGAATCTGATTCCTGACTTTCAGACTCATTGTCAGATTTTTTTTTTTAAATCTCCAGAATTTCTGCATTTGTGAGTTGTCTCCTTTTGAAAGACATTGCTAATGCTAGAGCTTAGCTCACTAGCTACATACATAACAACACTGAATGGCTCAGTGGGAGGTTACGTTGACTACCAGCACGCGCCACTTGTGTCAATAAATCACTATCAGAAAATGTTTTGTGTGGTATTATTGATATATTTACTATTTTATTCACGTTTTTCAATTACCGCTGATAAATCATGCATTCCGATTTTTGCATAGATTGTAATGGGCACACAGTATGTGTATAAAATAATGTTTGAAGGTTGTACTGATTATGATGAGCTAAGATAATTCCAGCTATGTGTGTAGAGCCATGTTTGTTGACATACAATGCATTCTGGGTTTCACTTGATCGTCTGTCGGACCAAAGATGCTATAGCAAAATGAGGTGAGTAAGGGTTCACAATTTTTTTGAAAACTTCAGGAAGTGAATGTGGGATGTGAACGATGGTAGACGACACACACCTTCAACATGCGTACTATAAACACAAAACTCATCTGGTCTTATCTTTGGTTTCTGTGAGGAAAAAAAGCCTGGCTGCGTGCTGAAACTAATCGTCGGATTACTTTCGATTTCTAGAAAGTGTTTTATTCAATTATTTTGATCAACAGTGAGCTCACCCATGATGTGATTAATTATACATAGTAATTGCTATTAGCTAATTCATGTGGTAGTTTATGTCAGATTTAGAAAATATGTCCACTTGTGTTGCTCAGCTTTCCTCAGTTAGCACTAGGACAAATGTAGCCTACATTTTTCCGGTTAGGATGATTGTGTTATGCTATATATACACTTCTGTGAATATCTGAACATTGCATCCAAAAATAAACTGCTCACATTCGGGACATAACTTTGTAACGACAGTGTTTGTGTAAATAGTTTCTGAAAAAAGTGTGGCCAGCTCAAATGCTGATTGTTGCGTCATTCGAAACTGGCCGCTCTAAACGAGCGTTCTAAATGAGTGTTCTAATCACACAGGGTGTGATCGTACGCTTCAGGGACCACTGTAGAACGATCACACCCGTGTGATGGTACGTGTGAAAGGGTTAAAACAGTTACAGAGTTTAATGGCTGTGATAGGAGAAAACTGAGGATGGATCAACATGTTGTTGAGGATGGATCAACATGACATAATAACATCATAATGTAAGTAACCTAACTTATGTTCCTCTAAATGCCTCCGTCAATCCGACAGCTATTGTCAGCAGTAATCATGTGCCTATGAACCTGAGTTATACTGTTAGCACTGAGATGATTTGCCCTTGTAGGAAGCCCACTGTGAGCATTTCACCCTGCACTAGCAGCTCAAATATAAATATCATTGTCATGTCTACCTCTGATAAGCCTCCCAGAAAAGCAACTAAAACAATCAAGAATCTCAGAAAAGCACAAAAAATTGCCCACATTAACATACAGGTATGTAACCTAAGAAACAAGATTCATGAAATGGATAACTTAATATCAACAGAAAACATTAATATACTGGCTATCTCTGATAATTCCTTTGATGAAACAGTGGTAGCAATATATGGTTATAAAATCGACTGATGAGAAAGGAATGCCAATAATGCTGTTGATATTCAGAGTCATATTCCTGTAAAGCTTTGAGAGGAGCTCATGTCAGATGCTGTTGACGTAAGATGGCTACAGGTTCATTTGCCTCAGCTAAAGTCTATACTTGTGGGAAGTTTCTATAGACCACCAAGTGCTAACAATCAGTATCTGGACAATATTTGAGAAATGTTTGATAATATAATGAATCTGATATCAGAGAGGTATATTTTCTGGGTGACCTTGAAATTTTCTGGCTTTCATCAAGCTTTCCACTTAAGAAAAAGCTTCAAACTGTAACCAGTGCCTGCGACTTGGTTCAGGATATCAGTCAAGCTAACAGGTTTTGACAAACAGAATAGGAACTAAATCATCCACTTGTATTGACCACATCTTTAATAAATTCTGCAGAAATCTGCTCTAAAGCAGTATCCACACCCATCGGAGGCAGTGATAATAATATTATAGCCATATCTAAGAAAAACAAAAATTGTACCTAAAATAATGTATAAGTGATCATAGAAGAGGTTTTGCAATGATTCCTATGTTGAACATGTGAAAAATATTTGTTGGTCTGACATGTGCAAGGAGGCACATCCTGAAGCTGCACTTGAAGCAATTATGAAATTACTTCTTCCAGTTACTGACAGGCATGCACCCATAAAGAAACTGACTGTTAAAACTGCCAAATTCCCATGGATAGATGATGAATTGAAAAACTGTATGGCTGAGAGGGATGGCAAATACGTCTGGCAACTGCAGAGTGGCAAACACAGTAAATTGAGAAATTGCGTAACTAAACAAAAAGAAGAAGAAACTATACTATGGAACAAAGATAAATGATATAAAGAATGATAGTAAAAAGCTCTGGAGTACCTGAAATAAAATTCTCGGCAGAAAAGCTAACTGCATCCCTCGTTAAGGCTGATGGCTCATTCATAACAAAATCCTTTGATATTGCAAAACACTTTAATAACTTTTTTTGTTGACAAGATTTGAAAACTTAGGCATAACATGCAAACTATAAATGCTGAACCTTCATATTCATGTATAACGGACAAAATAATGAAAGACAAGCACTGTAGATTTGAATTCCACAAAGTTAGGGCAGAAGATATGAAAAAATATTGCTTTCTATAAATTAGGACAAACCACATGGAACCGACGACCTGGATGTTAAATTACTGGGGTTGGTAGCGGAATACATTGCGACTCCTCCAGGCCTGGAGGGAGGCAAAGGTCATTCCGTTGCTCGCAATACACTGTTTAATGGTTCAAACAGCAGACCAATCAGCATGTTACCAGTGGTTTGAAAACATTTTGAAAAAATCATGTTTGACCAAATGAAATGTTATTTTGCAGAAAACTAATGAACAACAGTCTTTCAGCATGGTTATAGGGAAGGGCACTCAACATGCTCGGCACTGACGAAAATTACTGATGATTGGCTGAAATAAATTGATAATATAAAAGATTTTGGGAGCTGGTTTGTTGGACTTCAGTGCAGCCTTTGATATCATTGATCAGAACGTATTGCTTAAAAAACGTAGGTGTTATGGATTAACATCCGTTGCCTTATCATGGATGACAGTTACCTAGCCAATAGAAAACAACGGGTTTTCTTTAATGGAAGCCTCTCTAATGCAAATTAGTTTGAGTGTGGTGTACCGCAGAGCAGCCGGCTTGGACCACTATTGTTTTCTGTGTTTAATAATGACCTTCCACTGACCTTGAATAAAGCCTGTGTTTCCATGTATGCTGATGACTCAACAGTATACACGTCAGCTGCAACGGTAAAATAAAGAGCTCCAGTATGTTTTAGAATGGAACTAGAAATAGCTATCGGCTGGTGCTAAATATCAAAAAAACTAAAAGCATAGTTTTTGGAATAAATCACTCGCTCAACCCAAAACCTCATCTGGATCGATTATTGAATAATGTGGCTTCTGGGTGTCACCCTAGATAGCAAGCTATCATAGTCAAAACATCTAGACTCAATCGGTACTAAAATGGCAAGAGGTCTGTCTATGATAAGGCGTTGCTCTGCTATCTTGATATCTCAGCCAGACAGGTCCTTCAGGCCCTAGTTTTGTCGCACCTGGACTATTTCCCAGTTGTGCGGTCATTTGCTGCAAAGAAGGACATAAGCAAATTGCAGTTGGTCCAAACAGAGCAGCACATATTGCACTTAGATGTACACTGAGGGCAAATGTCAATGACATTGCACCAGCGTCTGCTGAATGGCTAAATTGTAATGTAAATGTAGTGCTATGTATGTATATTTAAGTATATGTATATTTTGTATTCATGTATGTATATATTATGCCAGCAGCATATAAAGTTTATTTTATTTAGCCCTTCGTACATCAGCTAATATCTCGAAGTGCTCTACAGAAACCCAGGCTAAAACCCCAAAACAGCAAGCAATGCAGGTGTAGAAGCACGGTGGCTAGGAAAAACTCCCTAGAAAGGCCAAAACCTAGGAAGAAACCTAGAGAGGAACCAGGCTATGAGGGGTGGCCAGTCCTCTTCTGGCTGTGCCGGGTGGAGATTAGAACAGAACATGGCCAAGATGTTCAAAATGTTCATAAGTGACAAGCATGGTCAAATAATAATCAGGAATAAATGTCAGTTGGCTTTTCATAGCCGATCATTAAGAGTTGAAAACAGCAGGTCTGGGACAGGTAGGGGTTCCATAACCGCAGGCAGAACAGTTGAAACTGGAATAGCAGCAAGGCCAGGTGGACTGGGGACAGTAAGGAGTCATCATGCCCGGTAGTCCTGACGTATGGTCCTAGGGCTCAGGGCCTCCGAGAGAGCATACCACCCTGCATCCCACTGCTGGCTTGTTTCTGAAGCTAAGCAGGGTTGGTCCTGGTCAGTCCCTAGATGGGAGACCAGATGCTGCTGGAAGTGGTGTTGGAGGGCGAGTAGGTGGCACTCTTTCCTCTGGTCTAAAACATATCCCAATGCCCCAGGGCAGTGATTGGGGACACTGCCCTGTGTAGGGTGCTGTCTTTCGGATGGGACGTTAAACAGGTGTCCTGACTCTCTGAGGTCATTACAGATCCCATGGCACTTATCGTAAGAGTAGGGGTGTTAACCCTGGTATCCTGGCTAAATTTCCAAGCTGTCCCTCATACCATCACGGTCACCTAATCATCCCCAGCTTACAATTAGCTCATTCATCCCCCTCCTCTCCCCTGTAACTATTCCCCAGGTTGTTGCTGCAAATGAGAATGTGTTCTCAGTCAACTTACCTGGTAAAATAAATGTTATTTGTTGTGTTGTTTCCTGTTTGGATCCCAGGAAAAGTAACCATTGCCTTGGCAGCAGCTAATTGAGGATCCTAATAAATACTAATACTGAAACCGAAAGGTACAGAGCTAACATTGTTAGCGCAGAGGAAAAGTGATATTTGAATAGAAGTGTGTGGGAGTATGGAAGGTCTACAGAAAACACACACAAGATAGATTTTGACTGAAAGCCTCTCCTAGGCTGGCTGCATGGGCTTCTGTTTGAAGAAATCCAACTATTTAAAAATTAATAGATAGGAAAAATTGATAAAACATTAATGAAGGACTTTGTTTGAGACTTCCTGCATGGGCTAGACGGAAAATGATGTTCAGATGACAAAACACTTGTAAGTTGCATTTGTTGGGTGGCATCCGTTGACATGTAATTAAACCGAGCCTTAAGACATAAAAAATAAAACAGCTGACGTCTTTCAAATTGTGTGTTTGTCTGTGGGTGCCTACTGTAAATGGGATTTATATGACACTGTTTCCTTCAGGGTTGCGAGTTGATTGTTCTCTCTATTATATGGGGATCCTGAGTGGTGCAGCGGTCTAAGGCACTGCATCGCAGGGCTAGAGGCGTCACTACAGACCCGGGTTTGATCCAGGGCTGTACTACAACTGGCCATGATCGGGAGTCCCATAGTGTGGCGCACAATTGGGTTAGTGGAGGGTCTCGCCGGGGTAGGCTGTCATTGTAAATAAGAATTTGTTCTTATTTTGCCTAGTTAAATAAAGGTTAAAAATATTAAATAGATTTTACAGTATCTCGCCTACTCTGCAAATTCCCTTTTTCATTGTCGTGCTGATGTGCTGTTTGTTGCGACTTGGCTACCTGCCAAACTTTTAGTTTTTTTTTTACTTTTAATAACTTTAATCAAAACTCTGCATTTAACACATTTACCAACTTAGTATTTTCAGGCTATAAGGATACAACGCTCTCCATAAAACTACTAAAGTAAAGTGCTAATTTCCAGCATCTCCAATTGTTGGCCAGTACATGCTGTAATTGTATGTTTTGTATCCCCCACTACAGACACTGGGGACAAGCCGGACACAGCTATGAGAGGCTACACCGAACACTAACACGCAGCCAGGCTGGTGCGTAGCAGGGAACAGAGAGCGATCTACAACTGATAGCCGACCAAGATATCACCCGGCCCCCTGTGCTTTTCTTTAGCTCTCACGTTCAATGAGAGACAGACAACAACATATTGTGCGGTGGGTTGGTGGGGGCGTCCGTGGCCATGGTAGAAACTAAGTCCCCGGCGGAGCTGGGAAATGTTTGTTCTCTTGGACTGTCGGCGTGCAGCAGTGAAAACTCACGTGCTATTAAATGTGTAATATGTTCGTCGTTGTCACGGGGAAAGTCCTGAAGGATAACTTAATTTGTGAAAAATGTATTGAACTTGTTGCAGCTAAAGAAAGGATTATTACTCTTCATGAAGAAATAAAATGTTTACCAAGCACCTTGAACTGAATAAGGATTCTATGAGACTATTGACATCTTCAAATGCTTCATTTCAAAACATCCAAGATGATCATAATGGAACCTTCGTGGACCGCTCTTAATTTCCGCCACTGCACCCCTCTACTAGCTTGAAAGCCTGCCATCTTCCCCCACGTCCAGACTTAAGACTTTCGGGCCCCTGTACCAGCTGTCTTCTGTGGGGGGCTTGGGTGTTCCCTCCATCGCTGTGGATACCCCTCCAGCTACCTCTCCCTGTTTTAGTCAATCAACTGCCTTGGCACAGCCTGGACCAACGCTGGGCCGTACTCTCTTGATCAGAGCTCTGTCCCTTTAGCGGATGTGGCCTGCACGCAGCCCGCGTCTCAGCAGGTCACTTCTCAGGTGAGTTCTGTGGCTCTGGCATCGCAATCTGCTTCGAGACATGGCAGAGGCCGGATCATTCCGGTGATTGTGATAGGGAGTTCGATGGTGAGGCATATATCTGTACCACAAAGACTTTGTGTTTTCCTGGGCCAAAATTTCAGGATATCACCAGGTTGCTTCTGGAGGCTGTGAGTCAGTCAACAGGGACTGATACTGTCATGGTTCATGTGGGGTCAAATAAAATTATTAAGGGCAGCTCAGAACAGCTGAAGAAGGATTTTAAAGAACTGTTTGGGTCTCGACTTGACAGCAACAACACCCCATAATGTCTGGCCCTCTTCCCTCCCTAAATCGTAGCACTGAACAGTCCAGCAGACTTTTAGCCCTCCATAACTGGCTACAAGACAATTGCAGCTCTATGCGTCTAACATTTATTGTCAATTTTGATACCTTCTGGAAACAAAGCTTGTATTATAAGGATGGGATCTACCCAAATCGATTGGGTTCCTGGATCCTTTCACAGCATTATAAGGCTGTGTTGAGACAATGACTTATCAATAACCCAAGTCCAGCTCATTTAATCCCTACCATTGTGTCGCTGAGTTGTCATAATGCTTCAGCAAATGTACATTATCCGAGGAGCGTTGGAAGACAAATGTAAATAACCTAATTGTATGTACCTCTTAAAGCCTAGAATGCCTCTGCTGATCCTACGGCTATTGTATTCAGTAATCAAATGTCGATGAACCAGAGTAATTCTGTTAGCACTGAGGTAGTGTGCAATAGAAGGAAATCCACTGTGTGCAGCTCACCCTGCACTAACATAAATAACATGAGCATGTCTACCTCTGCAAGATTCCCAGTAAAGCAGGAAAAATAATATGGCGTAGCTGTCAACATTTTTTGTCCTCAAATGAAACTGGTATAATTTTTCTATTTATGCCAGTTCCTTTCAGCCAATTTGTATCTTTAATATATGGCAGGCAAACAAGTTCCCTAAGTTCTCCCTTTTCCACTTGCCTCCCCCATTTTTTGTGATAGTGCTGCAGTCAGCTGGTGGTAAACTTGGATTGAGCAGATATTCCCATATATTCTTGATAGCTGCATATGTTACATAACTCCTACGTTTCTATTCATAATATCATTAATAAATATAATACCATATAAAAAAATATATATCATAAAGAATGTTATTTTATTAATCAGAATATTTGAGTTCAACCATAACATTTATTTGTAATATTTGTTCTATCTTTTCTGGAGGATAAAACTGAAATTGTAACCAGCTTTGTATGGCTTGTTAAATGAACAAAGGATGAGCGTTTCTTAATAATCTATTGGAGAACCATTTTGCGTTTAAGTATAACTTATGTATGAGTGAAGCTTTTAGTGAGAGGTTTAAAGCTGTAATATTATTCGCCCCCCGAACTGATATTCATTATATAAATAGGCACATTTAATTTTGTCTGGCTTAACATTCAAATTAAAATGAAATATTGTTTGCTCATATGATTTAAAAAATGAGTCATCTGGAGTAGGCAGTGCCATTAGTAAGTAAACTGTGTTAGGACCAACGAGTTCATCAATGTGATTTTTCCAGAAAGAGACTGTCACGCCCTGACCATAGTTTGCTTTGTATGTTTCTATCTTTTGTTTGGTCAGGGTGTGATCTGAGTGGGCATTCTATGTTGTATGTCTAGTTTGTCTGTTTCTGTGTTTGGCCTGATATGGTTCTCAATCAGAGGCAGTTGTTAGTCGTTGTCTCTGATTGGGAACCATATTTAGGTAGCCTGTTTTGTCATT
Source organism: Salvelinus fontinalis (assembly GCF_029448725.1). Lineage (NCBI taxonomy): Eukaryota > Metazoa > Chordata > Actinopteri > Salmoniformes > Salmonidae > Salvelinus > Salvelinus fontinalis. Next base: position 6,645,611 of record NC_074699.1, read on the forward strand.
GTGGGTTGTGGGTGATTGTCTATGTTAGTTGCTTGTGTCAGCACATTTCTTATATAGCTTCTTGTTCGTTTATTGTTTTGTATAGTTTGTTCAGTGTTCTCTGTTAATAAATTCATGACGAACACATACAATGCTACATTTTGGTCCTCCGATCCTTCCAACTACTCCTCCTCAGACGAGGAGGACGACGAGCGTGACATAGACAAGTATTTAACTCTCCATGGTGGCAGAATCTTATCTTTCTCTTAATTATAGTAAGTTAATTTATATCTTTTTAAAATGTGAATACCAAGTATGTCTTACTGCCCATTTCATTGGTAAACTACAAGGTAGTGTATAAACACTTTTTTTTCCGATCCAATGCGTAAAATGGTACACTTGTCATAATTAGGTTTTAAATCCAGCGAGGTTAGAAAAGTGATCAAGATCTTCAATGAGACTGTGCAGGGATCCAGGTTGAGGACTTAAGAAAAAACTAGAGTCATCGGCATACATTGTTTTGATCCCCTGGATTTTTAAACTTGGGTATTGCTCCATGGGCAGTGTGATGCCTAAAATGATTTTTTTTACTTGCAGTCATTAGCGGCCGTTAGAATCTATGTTCTTTTTTCCTTCTTTATTGGAATACAATAGGATATAATGAGGACTACATGAAATATGTATTGCATGTAATGGACATAAAAAAGGACTGGTCTTGTGATATATTTAGGTTGTTTTCTCTTAATTAAAAAATAATCCAATGAATTGAGCAGGCTGGGATGACATGCTTATTTCTAAATATGAGCATGCATTTATAAGATTGCGCTGTAATTTTTTCTATATTATCTATCATTGTTACTATATCTTTTTTTTCTGACTGTTTTCCATGTTATTTGGTTAGATCTCTTAAGCACCCTCATAGATATTTATGTTATCATGAGACTGCTCATATTTCCCTCTGGCCAACGGCCAAGGGTTTGCCTTAGGACGCAAAGGTGCGTCTTGAGTCAGGGAGATGGCCTGATGGTCTTAGTGACAACAGACCTAGTGTCACGACTTCCGCCGAAGTTGGTCCCTCTCCTTGTTCGGGCGGTGTTTGGCGGTCGACGTCACCAACCTTCTAGCCATCACTGATCCATTTTTCATTTTCTATTGGTTTGGTTTTGTCTTGTCTTCTATCACACCTGGTTCCAATCCCATCAATTACATGTTGTGTATTTAACCCTCTGTTTCCCCTCATGTCCTTGTCGGTGATTGTTTGTTGTATGTATTGGTGCAAGTTATGTTCTGGTGGGTTTTGCACCCTCTCATTTTATTTATGTTGGTTTCCGGAGTTTTTAAAATGTTTTTATTAAACTGCTCCGTTTATACCAAGTTCACTCTCCTGCGCCTAACTTCCCTGCCACCAGCACGCACCTATTACACCTAGATATGGGAGGAGATTTTAGTGGGTGGAATATTAGGACAATTGGAGGTTTACAAAGTTGCAGCTACAGAATGCTTAACAATGCAAATTATTATAGTACAGCAATATGGACAGTTAAGCATCATGGTGCTTTTTAATGGAAAGTTTACAAACATTGGTTGTGGTAAGTATAATTGAAACTTGGGTATCATTATGGTAAGTGTGGAAATAAGTATAGCCAGTTAAAATTGTAATGGCTTAGCAGATCATAAAAAAATATCAATTTTTACATGGCTAAAAGAGAAAGAATATAATATATATTGTTTACAGGAAACTTATTCTACAAATATAGATGAGGTTGGGTGGGAAAAGGACTGGGATGGAGAAATGTATTTTTGTCATGGGCAAAGAAACTCAAAAGGGAGTGATTCAACTAAATAATACAAATTTTGATTTGATTGTCAAACAGATCTGCAAGGAAGATGGATTTTTTTAAATATGCTATTGGACTAAAAACAGATCTGGCTAATTCATCTAAATGGTGATGATCCACACTTCTTCAAAACTATATTTAATAATCTATTGAGCTCACAAGCAACAAATTAATATATTATTATGGTGGGAGATTGATTATAATACAGTTTTAAGTACCTCAATGGATCTTAAAGGAAATCACTCTACGAACTATCACCCTCAAGCACTTAAGGAGATCATGAAGATTGTGGATATATGGAGGTTGAAAAACCATGACCTAGTGAGATATACATGGAGGAGGTTAAATCAAACTTGTCATCTTGATTATTTCCTAGTCTCATTCTTGCTGGCATAAAAAGTATTAATAGGAGACCGAATGCGATCGGATAACCATCTAATTGGCCTCCATATTACTCTTACAGAATTTCCATGTGGATGAGGATATTGGAAATTTAATCAAAGCCTATTAGATGACAATTTGTTCTCAACTAAGACAAAATAATTAATTATTTACTTTTTTTTTGCACAACATAGGTGCAGCAGATTCCCTTATTGTATGAAACACTTTTAAATCTACTTTTAGAGGCCATTCAATACAATACTCATCATTAAAACTAAATCAGTTTAGGTCAAAAGAGATTAGACTAATAAAGCAAATAGAGGAAGTAACAGCGCAGGTAGACCAATATCATTAGGATCAAGAATATTAAAGGTAGCTTAAACAGCTTATATAGAAATATATAATATACCTCTCTCTCGCTTAGAGAAGTGCTTCCATAAGCCAGTTATTGTGTTAGTTCTGCCGTTAACTTTAATCAGTTTACCCCAGCCCGCCCCACAATAATAGAGACAACCCTGTTGACAATACCTAATCCATTTGCCGGTGTGTTTATTATTGTCGATCAACAGTAACAAGCCACAGGGGTCTGACAACTTCGATGGAAAACTACTGAGGATAATGGCGGACGATATTGCCACTCCTATTTGCCATATCTTCAATTTTAGTCTACTAAATAGTATGTGCCCTCAGCCCTAGCAAAAGTTATTCCCCTACCAAAGAATAGTAAAGCCCCCTTAACTGGCTCAAAGAGCCAACCACTCAGCCTGTTACCAACCCTTAGTGAACTTTTGAAAAGATAAAATACTATTTTCCAGTAAACAAAATGACAACTGACTGTAAGCAAGCTTATAGGGAAGGACATTCAACAAGCACTGCACTTACACAAATTACTGATGATTGGCTGAGAGAAATTGATGATAACAACATTGTGGGGGCTGTTTTGTTAGACATCAGTGCGTTCTTTTGGTATTATTGATCATTGTCTGTTGCCGGAAAAATGTTTGTGTTATGGCCTTACACCCCGTGCTTTATTGTGGATAAAGACTTACCTGTCTAACAGAAGACAGAGGGTGTTCTTTAATGGAAGCCTCTCCAACAAAATCAAGGTAGAACCAGGAATTCTCCAGGGCAGCTGTCTAGGCCCTTTACATTTTTCACAAAAGACAGTAAAGCCAGCTATTTGTGTATGCTGATGACTCAACACTATACACGTCAGCTACCACAGTGACTGAAATGACAGCAACATTTAACAAAAAGCTGCAGTTAGTTTCAGAATAGGTGGCAAGGAATAAGTTGGTCCTAAATGTTTCAAAAATTTAAAGCATAGTATTTGGGACATCATTCAATTAAACCCTAAACTACAACTAAATCTTGTAGTGAATAATGTGGAAATTTAGGAAATTGAGGAGACTAATGCTGGATTGTAAACTGTTATGGTCAAAACATATTGATAAAACAGTAGCTAGGATGGGGATAAGTCTGTCTATAATAAAGAGCTGCTCTGCATTCAGAACATCACTATCAACAAGGCAGGTCCTACATGCCTTAGTTTTTCGCACTTGGACTACTGTTCAGTCGTGTGGTCAGGTGCCACAAAGACTTAGGAAAATTGCAATTGGCTCAGAACAGGGCAGGACTGTCACGCCCTGACCTTAGAGATCCTTTTTATGTCTCTATTTTGGTTGGTCAAGGCGTGAGTTTGGGTGGGCATCTATGTCTGGTGTTCTATGTTTTGTATTTCTACGTGTTTGGCCTGGTATGGTTTCCAATCAGAGGCAGCTGTCTATTGTTGTCTCTGATTGAGAACCATACTTAGGTAGCCTGTTTTCCCACTGTTAGTTGTGGGTGGTTATTTTTCTTTTTAGTGTTTGTATCACCTGTCAGAACTGTTTCGGTTATTCCTTTTGTTATTTTGTATTTAGTGTTCAGTTTCGATTAAATAATATGAACACGTATCACGCTGCACATTGGTCCTCACCTACTTCTTCTGAATGCCGTGACAAGGACAGCTGGCCCTTGGATGTACACACAGAGCTAACATTAATAATATGCATGTCAATCTCTCCTGGCTCAAAGTGGAGGAGAGATTGACCTCATCACTCCATGTATTATGTATGATTAAAAAACAAATAAAATTACACCTCATGGAACAGTGGGGACTGTGAAACAACACAAAGACATGAATAGACACGTGAATACAAACACATGATAACATACGCACATGTACACATGGATTTAGTGTTATAGATATGTATTGGCAGCAGCTAATTGGGATTCACAATAAATACAAATCATTCTCCATTATGCTCTCAAGGAGCTACACGACTTAATCTAGGCGTGCGTCCCAAATGGTAGGATAGGAATAGGATGCTATTTAGGAAGCATGCTATCCCACTGCCGCCTGCTTTCATTTGGATATATGATGCCTACTTGGCAAAAATAGAGGTATTAAGTTCTTTATGAAGTCCTGCTGTTCAGGCCTAATGGAATATTCTGGGGGATCCATTCATATTAGAACTCGTTTCAGGAAACTAGGCATATGTCGCGGATCACTACTTCACAGGAGAGCCGTTTGAACAAAAACCTTTATTTTTATCACAATGTTTATATAACACACTTGTATGCACACTTGTATGCCATTGGTAAATACAAATAAAATTGATAAATTGTGAGCCTAGTTGGTTAAGCCACAGAAAAAGTCAGCAACCTTCCAACTACCCATGATTGGCTGAGAGAATGAGTGGGCTGGACATGCCGAGAGATGAGTTTGGATTGGTCTGCTATATAGCCCGCTTCTGTCTATTTGAGCTGGTCAATATGTGTAGGTAATCCTATCTATTGCGGCTTTTTTTAATTTATGTATCGCGTAGTAAAACTTAACGAAAGACTCAACTAAGCAAGACCCATTTCAATAGAACATCACCGCAACCACTATTTCAGAGCATTCTAGTCTGAGTGTGCCAGAGTGCAGAATAACTGATGAATTTACGAACGCGCAACACCGGTTGAATATGGCCGGTGTAAGTAAACGTCGGCAGAAAAGCGTAAGTAAATAGATGCCTGGAGCACAGTTACAGTCACCAATGATCTAGATAACATGAAAACAGCCTAACCAGCTCTGCTTGGGCGAGTAAAATGGTCGGAGTTTGGGTGGGGGCTAAAGCTTAAGATGATTTTTATGGCATTGCACATGGTCAGTGTGAACCAGAGTGACTTGACACAAAAACGGGCCAAGCAACGGAAACGACACGGGAAGTCTTATTTAATGAAAGGGGTTGCAGTCTGCCGCGAAGCATTCCCCCTATATGGGTAAGAGTCTAGCTACAGTTTCAGATATTATAAGTTTTTTAATTTTGTCCAAAAGTTGTTTTCATTGCAAGCTAGCTGAAGTTAGATGGCTAGCTAACGTTACGTTTATAGTCTGTGTGTAGTAATGTCTCAGAATGCCATTTCGCATTGCTAGTTATAGCCTAATATTAGCTAGCTAACATTGAACCTATTTGGTTAACTTTAGTTAGATATGAATTCTCACAATCACGGTCGGTTGTGATACAGCCTGGAATCGAACCAGGGTCTGTAGTGATGCCTCGGGCACTAAGATGCAGTAAGATCCTGTCCACTCGGGAGCCAAATTATGCATAAAAAAAATGATATTACATTTTACGTTACATACAGTTTTCATTAATTTATCCTAATGTCCTTTTGTTGTTTGCAGGTGCACTATCCTTCTGACCCTATGCAGCCAGGTCCCATCTACTTTTTAATACCATGCAAGAGTGGCTTGTTTGGTGTCTGCTGTGAAGTAAAACCACAACAAGTCAAGTACTTGATTGATGAAGGCATGTCATCCATCAAAGGCAGCAGTGTAGTCATCAACTACATGCACCATTTCTTCACCATCTACGGAGTTGGGAAACACGTGTGGACCTGAATTGTGATAACTGCAGTGGCCAAAACAAGAACAAGTGTGTGCTCTGGTATTGTGCCTGGCAGACCATGCACAAGCTTCACCACAGTTGTGGACCTTCACTTCCTGATCACAGGCCACACCAAGTTTGCCCCCGACCGGTGCATCGACCTCATCAAGCAGAGCTTCAGAAAGACCAGAGTGAACACTTTGTCTGAGATTGCTGGTGTTGTGAAGGACAGCACTGTGACATGGGTCAACATCCCATAGCTGGTTGTACTGGAGGATGGTAAGGTGCTGGTGGAAAGCTATGGCTGGCAACAACACCTGACTCTGTACTTCAAGCCGCTGCCACAGTTCAAGCAGTACCAGCACTTCAGGTGAATGTCATTTTCATTGCATTGTATGAGGTTATTCTTCTTATTTAAACTTGAGAGGTGAATTGATGTTGTGCAAGGTTGTAATGTCTACAATTCTGTCATTGTTATTTCCTGTTTTACAGCTTCGATGCTCTGGAGCCTGGTGTTGTTGTCGCCAAGGAGCGTTCAGACTCAGTCTGGACCAGGTTTCAGCTGCACATCCTTCCTCCCAGAGATGGTCTGTCTGTACAAGCACCACCTGGACTGGACACTGCTAGACAAATGAATATTTTTGAGAAGATCAGGGAGTTTTGCGACAAAGAGGCTATGGACATCACATGCTCTGCACCAAAGTCAAGGGCAGGACAGGAACAGGCTCTCCGAATATAGATTCCCTTGTTCATGCGTTGTTCGGACGGACCAGTGGTGGAAAAAGTACCCAATTCTCATACTTGAGTAAAAGTATAGATACCTTAATAAGAAAGTCACTCAAGTAAAAGTGAAAGTCAGCCAGTAAAATACTACTTGAGTAAAAGTCTAAATATATGTAAATATCAAAAGTAAAAGTCATTTAAATGTACTTATATTAAGCAAAGCAGACAGCACCATTTTCTTGTTTAAAAAATTTACGGATAGCCAGGGGCACACTCCAACACTGACATTATTTACAAAAGATGCATTTGTGTTTAGTGAGTCCGCCAGCCCAGAGGCAGTAGGGATGACTACGTGTTCTCTTGATAAGCGTGGGATTTTGACAATGTTCCTGTCCTGCTAAGAATTCAAAATGTAATGAGTACTTTTGGTTGTCAGGGAAAATGTATGGAGTAAAAAGTACAATATTTTCTTTAGGAATGTAGTGAAGTAAAAGTTGTCAAAAATATAAATAGTAAAGTAAAGTACAGATACCGCAAAAAACTACTTAAGTAAAAAATACTTAAGTACTACATAAGTACTTTACACCACTGCCACTATCTGCAGTGCCTCTACTCAAATGACTCTCCAAACACACATACGTTGCTGCTACTATTTTTTTTATGATCATGCTGCCAGTTTACCCCTGTTAGTATGCATATAACTACCTCATCTATCACTGATATTGTTATTGAAATTGTTCTTGTACATACTGTATATTATTTGATTTACATTGGCACCATCCATTTCTGATATTGCTACTATGCAAGTAACCATTCGGCTGTACTGTTTACACCTTCTTTAGAGACCTATTCACTTGGTAATATGTGGCTGGGGGTTATAGAATTTCTTTCATATGACCCATAAATTTAGATAAGTGTGCCTGTGTAAGCGTCATCTAACAGACACATTCTGTATACCAGGATTTTTTTTCTATCGTAGGCTACTACTTTTACCACTTTAGTCTTAATCTTTACCACACTACTTAAAGTTTAGGTGGCACATGACCTCACATGTGAATCGTTAAAGAGATGGGTGGAGCTGGCTTAAGAGGGTGTGAACAATGTTGAATTGTTCCTCAAATGCACTGTATGATATACAATTTTGTGGCTCAAAGTGTCTCTACTTTTAAATACAATTTCAAATGTTGTTACATAAGACCAATTTGAGCCGGTCGGTCACATATTGGTTATTTGTGATTTCCTATGCCAACACAGGCAGGCAAAACCAAACTCCTTGCTCCTTGCCAATCCATTAAAAAACCATCTGGTCCCAAAAACCGATAGGTTGGGTCAGAGCCAGAACATAAGTGGGTAAAGCAGCATTTAGAAAATTCATCATTGGCATTGACATTCTGATTGGTTAGAGACTATTCAATCGCAGATTACTTTGTTTTGTAGAACCCCTCTCGCTTGCTCACAAACGCACACTCTCTCTCTCTCATCACTACAGACCCTGGTTTGATTCCAGGCTGTATTACAACCGTCCGTCATTGGGAGATCAAATCATATCTAACTAAAGTTAACCAAATAGGTTCAATGATAGCTAGTTATGGAGTCCCATAGGGCGGCACACAATTGGCCCAGCTTCGTTAGGGTTTGGCCGGGGTAAGCCGTCATGGTAGATAAGAATTTGTTCTTAACTGACTTGCCTAGTTAAATAAAGGTTAAATAAAAAAATAAATACATGCACACACAGGGGGAAATAGCTCCATGAAGATGAGACGTGAAGTACATTTGCTGGAGCCCTGAGTGCTTTTACCAGTAGCAGTATCAGTCAGGCCTCTCATAGGTCCACCGGTGGGAGCCTTACCCACTCACTAGGATCCCGCACTTCAACAGAGCTCACACACACACACACAGAGATCCAACTGAGCCCCAGCCTCCTTGGCAGAGCTCCACCCCGCCTAATTACTTGCTCTCACTCTGCAAGCTCGCTCCTAATTCAGTAATACCACAGAGGCTGTTTCTTAATTAGAGAGTAAGGATGTCTCAATGGTATTAAGTATACCCCCTGTACCCTACTTTTGACCTGGGCCCATTACTATGGGCCTCTGGTCAAAAGGAGTGTACTGTGAAGGGAATACAAATAGTCTAAAATGACACATACACACTTATAAGCACAATTTCACATGTCTGATATGGAGGTTCCATGTGTGAGATATTTCCAGCAGCTATTGAGTATCCTTCAAGGGGGATTTACCTATAGCTGTACATTGTCTGTTTGTGTTTTGTGTGTGTGTGAAAAGACGGTTTAATGAACATGTCCAGTGTTAATAGCACTGAGAAGCTTGGCCACCAGGTCAGGCTTTGCCAATAAGCCCTTTCATTAGAGAATAGGGATGTCAATGCATTTCGTGGATTACAATAGCAATCTCCACTGACATGTGTACTGCTGCGGGAGCCTGAAGAATATCAACTATCCTGCCATTCGGTATCAACACCTAATCCCGAAGAGTCAAACAAAGGAAAATAATCACAAGGTTTTATCTTCTCTGTGTTGCTATTTAATGACTGGCTGTGTCCAAAATGGCACCTTACTCCATGCATGACCATTCTCTATGGGCCCTGGTCAATAAAGGGAATAGGGTGTAAATTGGTACGCAGTTTCTATCTTAAAATCCGTCAGCCTAAGATATGGAAAGCCTCTGTAAGCACTTTTGAAAAAGACAGAGACACAACAGCCAATCATTGAACACAGTAGGACATCTGATAGGGAGTTACATGGCACCAATTAGACGTGTCTTGGTAGCATCGTCACAATAAGAGTAATCAATGATTGAAAATGACTGCCACAGTTACAGTTCCTCTGCAAGTCTATTAGTAGACATGATGGTCATGCATGTCGCCCCTTTTCAAAACATGGAGTGAAAAGTGCCAACTGGTCTGAGAGACATCACATGGGAACAGGCTTTGGCAGAGTCTTTGAGAGGGGTTGTGCTTGTCTGCTATGTTCACTGAGTCAGTCAGTTCTGATTTGAAAACCTCTGCACCCAAGAAAAACATTTTATCAAACTTGTATTTATTCAGGGGAATCCATTGACACCATGGTCTTATTTACAATGGTGCCCTGAGGACAGCAATAGAACAATTCAAAATAATCAATTTTTAAAAAACTACATATGAAAGAATCTACAGCTTCAAACACCACAAATACAATCAATCCAAACAGTTGCAATTCTCATTAAATATATTCAACATTAAAGTCCTAAACTGCCCTAGAGACACCAGAGAGTGAAAATGTAGAGAGTTTTGTAGGTTATTCCAATGATGGGGGGCACTAAAACTGAAGGCAGATTTACCTCGTTTGGTAGAGACTAGTGGAACCTTGACAGTTAACCATGAGTGTGAACAGGTTTGGTGTCTCTATTTTATGTTTTTCAGCGGAGCTTTGCAAACAAAAAGGGAGTAATGAAATATGTAAGGGACTTCAGTGAGGACGAGCGGACCTTCTGAGACAGGATACAGTGGTGAGTATTACACATGTCACCTACGATAAAGCGAAGTATGCTATGGTAGACTGCATCCAGAGGTTTCTAGAGTGGTGTTTGCTGAATTGTGATAAATGGTGTCAACATAGTCCAAAAGTGGCAGGAAAGTTGATTGTACAATCTGCTTCCTGCTGCTTAGAGAGAGGCAAGATATATTTCTAAAAATGAAGCCTACTTTAAAATCTTTTTAATTAGATCTTCTGTGTGTTTTTTAAACACTAGATCTTTATCAATCGAAACGTCCAAATATTTATAGGCGGTAACCCGCTCGATGAGAGAACCATCCAATGATGGTCTTAGATGTAGTCCATCTAAGACATTTTTGAGTGAGTTAGAGAACATTTATTCCGTTTTGCCCTCATTAAGTAAAAGTTTTATATCAAGGGCTTTTTGTAAAATCAGATTGCAGCTCTAACAGTTTGGTCAAGAGTTGGTGCAATGGCATACGCAACCAAATTGTCTGCATACAGATGAATATTACAGGATTTAATAGATAGACCAATATTATATATATAAATAGTAAAGAGAACTGGTCCCAAAATTGACCCGTATCTGAAAACCCATACTTGCGTCCTAAATAGAAGGAAAAATGTATTTATAGTATGTAACATTTCGAAAATCAAGTATACTTCAAATGCCGGATGTCAAACTGTACTAATTTCGGCTTTGACAACTGCTGATAATCAGATATAGGGATGTGCTACCGAAATTGACAAATAAAACAAAACAACTCAACGCATGACACATTCTCAATACGAAAAATATAACGTCTTATGGTATGTGATTTTTCGAAAAACGAGAATGCTTTGAATATGGCTACATAATTTGGAAGATGCCAAATAGTGAAGATTTTCTGCGGTGGTGTACAAATGAAGGCTAAGTATTTTTTTTTGTCCTTGTTCTCCTTAAAATGATCACGAGTATTGCATCGTATGCTGCATCTTTTTTTTTATGTGGATTTCTGTTTTCTTATTGAAAAGTATTTATTGTTCACTTGGCCTTTGTTCGAGCTTTTAAACAAAACACTAAACCATCTTTTGATTTCTGAATGTATCGACACCAGAGACTGTGGCTGCATTATTGATGTCATGTTAATCAGGCCTTTTGATTTGAACATACGAATTGTTTTAGTTTTGTAGGCTAGGCTACCTATTTTATTATTTAACATATGGATCAAGCATAAGCAGTCATTCTGATCTTATTCCCAATGTTGAGTGCTTTAGTTTATTAAGTTGGTGGCCAGCGGTTCTGAATTTGTGAAGCACCCATGCAATAGCCTTTTGATTTGAACATTTGAAAAGTTTTGTAGTTTTGTAGATTGTACTAGGCTATTGATTTAATGTATACAGTACCAGTCAAAAGTTTGCACAAACGTACTCATTGCAGGTTTTTCTTTATTTTTACAAATTTCACCATTGTAGAATAATATTGAAGACAACACATATGGACTCATGTAGTAACCAAAAAAGTGTAAAACAAATCAAAATATATTTTAGATTTTAGATTCTTCAACGTGCCAACCCTTTTCCTTGATTGACAGCTTTGCACACTCGTGGTATTCTCTCAACCAGCTTCATGAGGTAGTCACTTGGAATGCACTTTAATTAACAGGTGTGCCGTGTTAAAAGTTAATTTGTAGAATGTATTTCTGTAACGGCGGTCCTCCTCCTCTTCGACCGAAAAGGAGGAGTATTGAGGGAACCAAGGCGCAGCGGAGTTTGAACACATAATTTATTAAAGAAAACACGAACTTGACTAAACTAACAAAAACAACAAACGGTGTAGACAGACCTAGACGACGAACTTACATAAAACAAGAAGAACGCACGAATAGGAAACATAAGCTACACAAATGAACGAGGAACAAACAAACCGAAAACAGTCCCGCGTGGTGTACAGACACAGACACGGAAGACAACCACCCACAACGAACACTGTGAAAACGCCTACCTAAATATGACTCTTAATTAGAGGAACGCCAAACACCTGCCTCTAATTAAGAGCCATACCAGGCAACCCAATAAACCAACACAGAAACAGAAAACATAGAATGCCCACCCAAACTCACGTCCTGACCAACTAACACATATAACAAACTAACAGAAATAGGTCAGGAACGTGACATAACCCCCCCCCATAAGGTGCGAACTCTGGGCGCACCAGCACAAAGTCTAGGGGAGGGTCTGGGTGGGCATCTGACCACGGTGGTGGCTCAGGCTCTGGACGAGGTCCCCACCCCACCATAGTCAATCCCAGCTTACGTTTACCCCTTATCATGACCACCCTCTTATTTTCCCCACCTAATTTAAGGGGCAACACCAAGATAAAGTACAGCTCCGGGACAAGGTAGCTCAGGATAAAGAGGTAGCTTAGGATAGAGGGGCAACTCCGGACTGAAGGGCAGCTCCGGACAGAGAGACAGCTCTGGATAAAGAGGTAGCTTAGGATAAAGAGGTAGCTTAGGAAAGAGGGGCAACTCCGGACTGAAGGGCAGCTCCGGACAGAGAGACAGCTCTGGACTGAGGGGCAGTTCTGGATTACTAGTCGCTTCTGGCTGAGGGGCAGCTCATGGCTGACTGACGGCTCTGGACGCTCATGGCAGGCTGACGGCTCTGGACGCTCATGGCAGGCTGACGGCTCTGGACGCTCATGGCAGGCTGACGGCTCTGGACGCTCATGGCAGGCTGACGGCTCTGGACGCTCATGGCTCTCTGACGGCTCTGGCTTCTCATGGCTCGCTGGCGGCTCTGGCAGATCCTGTCTGGCTGGCGGCTCTGGCAGATCCTGTCTGGCTGGCGGCTCTGGCAGATCCTGTCTGGCTGGCGGCTCTGGCAGATCCTGTCTGGCTGGCGGCTCTGGCAGATCCTGTCTGGCTGGCGGCTCTGGCAGATCCTGTCTGGCTGGCGGCTCTGGCAGATCCTGTCTGGCTGGCGGCTCTGGCAGATCCTGTCTGGCTGGCGGCTCTGGCAGATCCTGTCTGGCTGGCGGCTCTGGCAGATCCTGTCTGGTTGGCGGCTCTGGCAGATCCTGTCTGGCGGGCGGCTCTAGCGGCTCCTGTCTGGCGGGCGGCTCTAGCGGCTCCTGTCTGGCGGGCGGCTCTAGCGGCTCCTGTCTGGCGGACGGCTCTAGCGGCTCCTGTCTGGCGGACGGCTCTAGCGGCTCCTGTCTGGCGGATGGCTCTGTAGGCTCATGGCAGACGGGCGGCTTTGCAGGCTCATGGCAGACGGGCGGCTTTGCAGGCTCATTGCAGACGGGCGGCTTTGCAGACTCATGGCAGACGGATGGCTCAGACGGCGCTGGGGAGACGGATGGCTCAGATGGCGCTGGGGAGACGGATGGCTCAGATGGCGCTGGGGAGACGGATGGCTCAGATGGCGCTGGGGAGACGGATGGCTCTGGCCGGATAAGGCGCACTGTAGACCTGGTGCGTGGTGCCGGAACTGGAGGCACCGGGCTAAGGACACGCACTTTCATGCTAGTGCGGGGAGCAGGGACAGGGCACACTGGACTCTCAAACGTACTCTGTACCTGGTGCGTGGTACCGGCACTGGTGGCACCGGGCTGAGGGCAAGCACATCAGGATTAGTACGGGGAGAAGAAACAGTGTGTACAGGGCTCTGGAGACGCACAGGTGGCTTAGTGCGTGGTGCCGGAACTGGAGGCACCGAACTGGATACACACACTACAGGGAGAGTGCGTGGAGGAGGAACAGGGCTCTGGAAACGCACTGGTAGCCTAGTGCGTAGTGTAGGCACTGTAGGTACTAGGCTGGGGCGGGAAGGTGGCGCCGGAAATACCGGACCGTGCAGGCGTACTGGCTCTCTTGAGCATTGAGCCTGCCCAACCTTACCTGGTTGAATGCTCCCGGTCGCCCGACCAGTGCGGGGAGGTGGAATAACCCGCACCGGGCTATGTAGGCGAACCGGGGAAACCATGCGTAAGGCAGGTGCCATGTATGCCGGCCCGAGGAGACGCACTGGAGACCAGACGCGTTGAGCCGGCCTCATGACACCTGGCTCAATGCCCAATCTAGCCCTACCAGTGCGGGGAGGTGGAATAACCCGCACCGGGCTATGCACACGTACAGGAGACACCCTGCGCTCTACTGCGTAACATGGTGTCTGCCCGTACTCCCGCTCTCCACGGTTAGCCTGAGAAGTGGGCGCAGGTCTCCTACCTGCCCTTGGCCCACTACCTCTTAACCCCCCCCCAATAAATTTTTGGGTGTTACTCACGGGCTTTTTGGGCTTCCGTGCAAGACGCGTCCCCTCATAACGCCGGTTCCTCTCTCTCTTCTCCTCCGCTCTCCGAACTGCCTCCAGCTGTTCCCATGGACGGTGATTCACTTTAGCCCATGGTCCTTCTCCGTTAAATACCTGCTCCCAACTCCACAAGTCCTGTAAACTCTCCCGTTGCTCAACATTACGCTGCTTGGTTCTGGAGATTTGGTGGGTGGTTCTGTAACGGCGGTCCTCCTCCTCTTCGACCGAAAAGGAGGAGTATTGAGGGAACCAAGGCGCAGCGGAGTTTGAACACATAATTTATTAAAGAAAACACGAACTTGACTAAACTAACAAAAACAACAAACGGTGTAGACAGACCTAGACGACGAACTTACATAAAACAAGAAGAACACACGAATAGGAAACATAGGCTACACAAATGAACGAGGAACAAACAAACCGAAAACAGTCCCGCGTGGTGTACAGACACAGACACGGAAGACAACCACCCACAACGAACACTGTGAAAACGCCTACCTAAATATGACTCTTAATTAGAGGAACGCCAAACACCTGCCTCTAATTAAGAGCCATACCAGGCAACCCAATAAACCAACACAGAAACAGAAAACATAGAATGCCCACCCAAACTCACGTCCTGACCAACTAACACATATAACAAACTAACAGAAATAGGTCAGGAACGTGACAATTTCCATCTTAATGCATTTGAGCCAATCAGTTGTGTTGTGACAAGGTAGGGGTGGTATACAGAAGATAGACCGATTTGGTAAAAGACCAAGTCCAAATTATGGCAAGAACAGCTCAAATAAGCAAAGAGAAACGACAGTCCAAATAAATGTTTCACAGAGTTCAAGTAACAGACACACCTCAACATCAACTGTTCAGAAGAGACTGCGTGAATCAGGTCTTTATGGTCGATCTGCTGCAAAGAAACCACTACCAAAGTGGTTTTCACTTCAATCAATAAGAAGAAGAGACTTACTTTGGCCAAGATACATGAGGAATGGACATTAGACTGGTGGTAATCTGTCCTTTGATCTGATGAGTCCCAATGTGTGATTTTTAGCAAGGCACTAAATATACTGAACAAAAATATAAAAACAAAACGTACAATGTTGGTCCCATCGTTCATGAGCTGAAATGAAAGATCCCAGAAATGTTCCATTAGGACAAAATATTTTTCACTCAGTTTGTGTACAAATGTCTCCTTTGCCAAGATAATCCATCCACCTGACAGGTGTGGCATATCAAGAAGCAGATTAATAAACAGCATGGTCATTACACAGGTACACCTTGTGCTGGGGACAATAAAAGGCCACTCTAAAATGCACGGTTTTGTCACAAACAAAGCCATGGGTGCCCTTCCAGGCCCACCCATGGCTGTGCCCCTGCCCATTCATGTGAAATCCATAGACTAAGGCCTAATGAATTTATTTCAGATGAATGATTTCCTTATATGAGCTGAATAGTTGAATACTCAGCAAAATACTTGAAATTGTTGCATGTTGCATTTATATTTTAGTACAGTATACAGCATAGACATAAAATGGTTGAAATGAAAATAAAGAACATTTCAAATGCCTTTACCAGCTACTTGATCAAATAAATCAAAAATAAATCAGAAAGCCTATTCTGACATGTTGGCTGGATTCACAACCAGTGTAGCTTTAATTTGGTATCTTTCATGTGTGATTTAATGAAAGTTTGATTTTTATAGTAAGTTATTTAAATTTGGCGCTCTGCATTTTCTCTGGTTTTTGGCCAAGTGAGACAGTAGCGTCCCGCCTAAACTTTACCTGTACAAAACCTACATGTATTGTGTAACATGAAGTCCTATGAGTGTCATCTGATGAAGATCATCAAAGGTTAGTGATTCATTTTATCTCTTTCTGCTTTTTGTTACTCCTCTCTTTGGCTGGAAAAATGGCTGTGTTTTTCTGTGACTTGGCTCTGACCTAACATAATCATTTGGTGTCCTTTCGTCGTAAAGCCTATTTGAATTCTGACATGTTGGCTGTATTCACAACAAGTGTAGCTTTAATTTGGTATCTTTCATGTGTGATTTCATGAAAGTTTGATTTTTATAGTAATTTATTTGAATTTGGCGCTCTGCATTTTTACTGGCTTTTGGCCAAGTGGGACGTTAGCGTCCCATATATCCCAGAGAAGTTAATGCACAGCTATTTCCAGGTCTCTCCAGAGATGTTTGATCGGGTTCAGGTCCGGGCTCTGGCTGGGCCACTCAAGAACATTCAGAGACTTGTCCAAAAGCCACTCCTGCATTGTCTTGGGTGTGAGTGTAGCATTGTTGTCCTTTTGGAAGGTGAACTGTTCGCCCCAGCCTGAGGTCCTGAGCGCTCCGGAGCAGGGTTTCATCAAGGATCTCTCTGTACTTTGCTCCGTTCATCTTTCCCTCGATCCTGACTAGTCTCTCAGTCCCTGCCGCTGAAAAATATCCCAACAGCATGATGCTGCCACCACCATGCTTCATCGTATGGATGGTGCCAGGTCTCCTCCAGACGTGATGCTTGGCATTCAGGCTAAAGAGTTAAATGTTGGTTTCATCAGACCAGACAATCTTGTTTCTCATGATCTGAGAGTCCAGTCCATAAGGTGCCTTTTGGCAAACTCAAAGCGTGCTGTCATGTGCCTTTTACTGAGGAGTGCCTTCCGTCTGGCCACTCTACCATAAAGGCCTGATTGGTGGAGTGCTGCAGAGATGGTTGTCCTTCTGGAAGGTTCTCCCATCTCCACAGAGGAACTCTATAGCTCTGTCAGAGTGATCATCGGGATCTTGGTCCCCTCCCTGACCAAGGCCCTTCTCCCCCGATTGCTCAGTTTGGCCGGGTGGCCAGCTCTAGAAAGAGTCTTGGTGGTTCCAAACTTCTTTCATTTAAGAATAATAACGGCCACTGTGTTCTTGGGGACCTTCAATGTGGCAGAAATGTTTTGCTAACCTTCACCATCTGTGCCTCGACACTATCCTGTCTCGGATCTTTACGAACAATTCCTTCGACCTCACGGCTTTGTTTTTGCTCTAACATGCACTGTCAACTGTGGGACCTTATGTAGACAGTTGTGTGCCTTTCCAAATAATCAATTTAATATACCACAGGTGGACTCCAATCAAGTTTTAGAGACATCTCAAGGATGATCAATGGAAACAGGATGCACCTGAGCTCAATTTCGAATCTCACAGCAAAGGGTCTGATTACCTACGTAAATAAGGTATCTGTTTTGCATTTTTATTACATTTGCAAAAATTTCTGAAAACCTGTTTTTGCTTTGTCATTATGGGGTCTTGTGTCTAGATTGATGAGGATTTTTTTATTTTATTTAATCCAGATTAGAATAAGGCTTTAAGTAACAAAATGTGTAAAAAGTCAAGGGGTCTGAATATGTTCCGAATGCACTCTATATGTTTTGACCATGGCAGTTTACAATCTAAGGTAACACCAATTAATTTAGTCTCCTCAACTTGTTCAACAGCCACACCATTCATTACCAGATTCAGCTGAGGTCTAGAACTTAGGGAATGATTTGGACCAAATACAATGCTCTTAGTTTTAGAGATGTTCAGGACATGTTTATTTGCTGGCCATGCATTCAAAAACAGACTTTGTTAAGGGTTGAATATACTTCATTAGCTGTGGTTGCTGATGCGTGTATGGTTGAATCATCAGCAAACAAGGACATAAATGCTTTGTTTAATGCCAGTTGCAGGCCATTGGTAAAAATTGAAAAAAGTAGAAGGCCTAGAGAGCTGCCTTGCTGTACACCACACTTTACATGTTTGACCTTAGAGAACTGCCATTAAAGAAAACCCTCAGTTCTATTAGATAGATGGCTCTGAATCCATGATATGGCAGAGCCATAAGCCATAACACATATGTTTTCTCAATAACAGGTTATGTTCAATAATATCAAAGGCTGTACAGCTCCCACCATCTTCTTATTATCAATATTTTTCAACCAATCTACATGTTGAGTGCCCTTCTCTATAAGAATGCTGAATGTCTGATGTTAATTTGTTTTCAGCTAAATAGCATTGTATTTGGTCAAAGACAAATTTTGGTCTCCTGTTAGAACCAGTAAAGGACACTTTACCACTCTTGGGTAGTAGAATTATTAATTTCCTGCATAAATTTGCCCACTTTGCCAATTAAGTAATCATAAAAATAATTGGCAACATCAAATGGTTTTGTGATGAATAAGCCATCTGATTCAATGAAAGAAGTGTGTCTTTCTGCCCATTTCATTTAAAGTACTCCAAAGTTTTTTTTCCATCTTTCTTTATATCATTGATCTTGGCTTCATAATACAATTTCTTCTTCTTTTTGTTGAGTTGAGTCACATAATTTCTCAATTTGCAGTAAGTCAGTCAGATGTGCAGCCAGACTTATTAACCACTCCTTTTGCCCCATCTCTTTCAACCATACAGTTTTTCCATTCCTCATCAATCCATGGAGCCTTAATAACAGTTAAACCAGAAACTGTCTTAGCAGGTGCATGTTTATGAATAATTGAAAGAAGCAATTTCATATATTCAATTGAAAATCTATTCAAACACATCATCAAAACAGTATGTGCTTTAAAAAGATGGCTGGACGTCCATTGGGTGGTGGACCATTCTTGATACACACAGAAATCAAAACTGTTGAGCGTGAACAACCCAGCAGCATTGCAGTTCTTGACATAAACTGGTGCGCCTGGCACCTACTACCATGCTTTGTTTAATGGCACTTCAATATTATTTTTTTGCCCATTCACCCTCTGAATGGCACACATACACCATCCATGTCTCAATTGTGTCAAGACTTAAAAGTTACTCTTTAACCTGTCCCCTCACCTTCATCTACACTGATTGAAGTGGATTTAACAAGTAAGATCAATAAGGGAGCTTAGCTTTCACCTGGATTCACCTGGTTAGTCTACTTCATGGGAAGACCAGGTGTTCTTGATGTTTTGTATACTCAGTGTATATGAGCCCGAGCCCCCCAAAAAATCTGAATTAGAATGATGATTGTGCCGTTATACAATATTTAGCCTACCCCATATTACGCATGGCAGAAAAAAAAGACATCTTAAATCAGTTTTGGTACATAATTTGTCTAGCCCAGGGGTCGGGAACCTTTTTGACTAAGAGAGCCATGAAATCAAATAATTTGGAAATTTATTTCAGTGAGAGCCATATAATATATTTTAAAAGTGAATTCAACTAAATGTCAGTATAATAAGCCTCTGAATTTGTCGAAGTGCCGATTTACATTCGACCGTTTCATCGATGTAATTTTGTCACTGCAAATTAGACACACCGCAGAACCTGCTCTCTCCACAAAGTCGAATTCTTCGGTCCATTCGTCCTGAAATGTACGATACTCGTCATCTTTTTTTCTTTTCGCCATCTTCTTCGTCGAAGGGTTAGCTTCGAGCTAATGACCGAGCAGACTGATTCAAAAGGAGTCGTTTACCTGTTTTACCTAGCAATGGCTAACGTAGGCCAGTATCATTTAATTAAAATAATGGACAATTGCTCCTGCAGCCCTGAACAGGACATGAGCAGTGAAAAATCGATGGATTAAAACAAGTGAGAATAGGCCTCCCGAGTGACGCAGTGGTCTAGAGCACTGCATCGCAGTGCTAGCTGCGCCACCAGAGTCTCTGGGTTCGCGCCCAGGCTCTGTCGCAGCAGGCCGCGACCGGGAGGTCCGTGGGGCGATGCACAATTGGCTTAGCGTTGTCCGGGTTAGGGAGGGTTTGGCCGGTAGGGATATCCTTGTCTCATCGCGCTCCAGCAACTCCTGTGGCGGGCCGGGCGCAGTGCGCGCTAACCGAGGGGGGCGGGTGCACGATGTTTCCTCCGACACATTGGTGCGGCTGGCTTCCGGGTTGGAGGCGCGCTGTGTTAAGAAGCAGTGCGGCTTGGTTGGGTTGTGCTTCGGAGGACGCATGGCTTCGACCTTCGTCTCTCCCGAGCCCGTATGGGAGTTGTAGCGATGAGACAAGATAGTAATTACTAGCGATTGGATACCACGAAAATTGGGGGGAAAAGGGGGAAGAAAAAAAAAGAAAAAAGGAATTCTCCTTTTTTATTTTTTTTTATTTTTTATTAATCTGCGAGCCAGATGCAATCATCAAAAGAGCCACAGGTTCCTGACCCCTGGTCTAGCCTATACTCCATAACAAAAAAATGATAGTAATCGACTGACTGAACTGTATTATTATGCATACTGGATGGACTGGTTACCTTATACTATGCTTCAAACGTTTTATCCATCTGTCTGTGAGAGAATGTATAGGCCTAGGTGATGCTGTTGTTTTGTTGTTTGTGCAGGGCGGCTTAAATAGTAAGCCTACCATTATAGTGAATTTGTATTTGATTTTGAATATCCTAGTAATAGGGCATTTTTGATAATTTCATAATTTACAGGCTGACACATGAGCTTTAGCTACAGAATATCTCATTACCACGTGTTTCCATCTCCTCCCCTCTTGCCTTCATTCCTTTCTCAAGCCCACATAGAGAGGGCCTGTCAACAGTTCAATGAAATATGTTTAGTTGTTAAAACATGTCACTATCAATGTTCCCAGACTGATGTCACTTGGTTTCACGAATGAAGCATTGGGTAGATGCAGGAATAGGGTTGGAGAGCCCATGGCATATAGAGTTTGGATCGAATATCACCTGTTGCGCAGCGAGAGGCTGCATTCTCCTCGAACAATGGTTTATGTGTGGAGTGAGATAACCGGAGTAGCCTACCAGGAATGTAGGGTGACCACATGTCCCGTAATGTACGGGAGAGTCACGTATTTTTCCCTTTGCCCCACGTCCCGCTACCAAAAAATCATATCCCGCATTTTATCAACAAATTCAAACGCCACAAATTTTGAAAAAAAAGTTAATTTGTCCAGTATTTCAGTCAGACATTCCAACCTGTCTCTTGCAGTCACGTTGTGCTCATGAAAATATATACAGTACCAGTCAAAATGTTGGACACACCTACTCATTACATGGTTTTTCTTTATTTAAAAAATGTTCTACATTGTAGAATAATAGTGACGACATCAAAACTATGAAATAACACATATGTGACCGACCGGTCTTATGTAGCAACTATTGAAACTGCGTTTTTTTTACATTGGATAAAAAAACTGACTCAGAGCTACAATATGCTATATCATAAACTACAGTTGAGGAACAATGGGAAAGTCATTTTGCTTTGAAGGTTGATAAACTTGGAAACTCACTTTTGAGAAAATGGCCTTTGAATATTTTGGATAGCCCTTTGTCTACTCCCATTCAGCATCGTTCACACCCTCTTAAGCTTTAGCCCCACCCATCTATTTAAGGGTTGATCCGAATGTACAAACAGCAGTCAAGCACCCAAGCTAACTTGCTAGCTACTTCCAGACTTCTAAGTGAGAGAGAACAGCTCACGAAACATTACTCGCCCTAGCAGAGCTGGTTAGGCTGTTATGTATCCAGAGCGTTGGTGACTGCAACAGTGTTGTCGGATTGTCCGTTTGTAAATTCAGAGCGTTTCACATTCAGAGCACACACCGGACGCTCTTTTGACCTCACAATGGCAGTCAAGCACATGAGCTAACTGGCTAACGTTGACTAGCTACTTCGAGGCACATAATGAGAGAACACCACACTCTGACCATTTACCTCACCCTAGCAGAGCTGGTTAGGCTGTTTTCATGTTATCCAGAGCATTGGTGACTGTAACTGTGCTGCTGGCAACAATTTAATTACACTTTTTTTGCCGACATTTACTGACACCGACATTTACAGACATCAGTTATTCTCTGCTCTGTGGCACACTCAGTTGAGAGTGCTCTGATATTGGAGAAGATGGCCAGACTGAATTTAAGAACGCACCCAAAATGGTTACTTGCATAGTGGAGCATTTTGTTTAGACATGTAGCTAGCTAGCTTGGTAAACAATGAACCTCATCATAACTCATGACATTACTACCATGCAAGAATCTGCAGGTAACTTAGCTAACCAACCAGGTTCAATGTTAGCTAGATAACATTAAGCTATAGCTAGCCAAACAAATGGCTCTTACTGTCAGATTAGATACGTGTAATATCTGAAAATGTACCAAGCTAGACTATCTTACCCGTATACATCATTCATGGTTGGTCGCGTCGCCTGACGGATGCAATGGTTGCCCTTAGTTTGAAGATGTAATCCGGAGACAGGTGTTCTCAAATCTCATTAGCTATCATACTCAAATTCCACTGATTTCGAAACAGTCCTACAGAAAGTGGATAGCAATATTAATGCAGTTTTAATATACAGTTCATTTTTTTTAAACGAGTGCTAGACAGGACTACCTAGACATACAGACCAGCTCAAATAGACTATATTGCAGACCAATCCCAAATCATCTCTTGGCATGTCCAGCCCACTCATTATCTCAGCAAATCATGGCTAGCGGGAAGGTTGCTGACTTTTTCTGTGGCTAAACCAACTAGGATCGTAATTTAACAATTTAATTTGTATTTACAGATGGCATGAAAGTTCACATGTTCGAGAAGGCCTTTTTGCCAAAAAACACATTTTGATAAAAAATGTTTTTGCGTTCAAATGGCTCTGCTGTGAAGTAGTGACCCGCGACATATGCCTAGTTTCCTGAAACGGGTCACATATGGAATCATTTAGTAACCAAAAAAGTGTTAAACAGATAAAAAAATATTTTATATTTGAGATTCTACAAAGTAGCCACCCTTTGATTTGATGACAGCTTTGCACACTCTTGGCACTCTTGGCATTCCCACAACCAGGTACATGAGGTTGTCACCTTTTAAAGCATTTCAATTAACAGGCGTGCCTTGTTAAAAGTTAATTTGTGGAATTGCTTTCCTTCTCAATGCGTTTGAGCCAATCAGTTGTGTTGTGACAAGGTAGGGTTGGTATACACAAGATAGCTCTATTTGGTAAAATACCAAGTCCATTTTATGGCAAGAACAGCTCAAACAAGCAAAAAGAAACAACAGTCCATCATTACTTCAAGACATGAAGGTCAGTCAATCCGGAAAATGTCAGTTCATTCAAGTGCAGTCGCAAAAACCATCAAGCGCTATGATGAAACTAGCTCTCATGAGGACCGCCACAGGAAAGGTAGACCAAGAGTTAGCTCTTCTGCAGAGGATATATTCATTAGAATAACTGCACCTCAGATTGCAGCCCAAATTAAATGTTTCAAAAAGTTCAAGTAACATACACATCTCAACATCAACTGTTCAGAGGAGACCACATGAATCAGACCTTCATGGTAGAATTGCTGCAAAGAAACAACTACTAAAATACATCAATAAGAAGAAAAGACTTGCTTGGGCCAAGAAACATGAGGAATGGACATTAGACCGGGAGAAATTTGTCCCTTGGTCTGATGAGTCCAAATTTGAGATTTTTGGTTCCAACCGCCGTGTGTTCGTGGGACGCAGAGTAGGTGAACGGATGATCTCCGCATGTGTGGTTCCCACCGTTAAGCATAGAGGAGGGGGTGTGATGGTGCTTGGCTGGTGACACTGATATATTTAGAATTCAAGCCACACTTAACCAAAATGGCTACCACAGCATTCTGCAGCGATACGCCATCCCATCTGGTATGCGCTTAGTGGGACTATCATTTGTTTTTCAACTTGACAATGACCCAAAACACACCTCCAGGCTGTGTAAGGGCTGTTGAATCAAGAAGGAGAGCTTTATCAGATGACCTGGCCTCCACAATCAACCGACCTCCACCAACTTGAGATGGTTTGGGATGAATTGGAACGCAGAGTGAAGGAAAAGCAGCCAACAAGTGCTCAGCATATGTGGGAACTCCTTCAACACTTTTTGGATACTACATGATTCCATAAGTGTTATTTCATAGTTTCGTTTTCTTCACTATTATTCTACAACTTTTGACTGGTACTGTAGGCTACACTGTTCTGTGAATGTCCCACAAAATCATCTTGTTGTCCTGCATTTTTATTTTATTTTATGTGGTCAACCTACCAGCTTGAGTGAAAAAAAAGAACCAGCGGGAGAGTGGCTTCCATCAGCTATCCGCCTGCATACGGATTACCTGTCTTTTTTCCCTGCCCCGTTCCTTCCCCACTTGGTAATGGGCCATTCTAAATCTAAACTGATTTGACATATTAGAAAAGACTACATTGAGAACAGTCTGATTGGGTAAAAATATGATCACTTGAGAGAACAGCATATGCAGCCTGAGGCAAGGAACAGAGCTCAAGTTCTTTTTGCGAATTTCTCAATTCATCGCATCATGAAGGCCATATACGTTTTGATTTCTAAGGCATTCTAAGATTTGTGTCATTCATTACTAAAGTTGCCACATAACTCTAAATCAAGCATGTAGTACCTGTTTCAAATTATCACTTTTATGCTCAACATAGCCACTTCATATGTGCACGCACTCACTCTGGAATGGGAAAAATGTCCTTTACATTTTATTCAGCTAACTTAAATGATATTCTCTTCCTATAAAATCATATAATATGAATAATGGCACAGGACTTGTTAAATGAACAAGCCCACAGCCTATGGCATGGTGCATAGCCAGATAACATTGTTGGGTTCTGAGAATATGAAATGTACTTATTCATGTCACTGAGGGAGAGAGGGTAATGTATAACATTTACATCATGTCAAGACATGTTATTGTTAGCCATCAGGGATCCTATGGGAGGGATCCTCTGGGAGGAGAAGAGACACAGTCTGGTACCAGTCACCATAACAGCCATGAGTTGGGGAGGATTGAGTACTTTGGGGTAGAGGTCAGGTCAGATGAGGTGAGGAAGAACAGATATCACTAAGGTTCTGTCTAGCCACAGAGATGCAATGGCTGTTCAGATGTGTAGGTGGAGACTCGGCATAGTTAAATATCAGTGCTTGTGTTGTCGTCTAATGCAGCTGTATTGATCCTCTGGATTGATCCTTGGGAAGAATACACTTGGTTTAAGGTTTCATAGTGTCCGTGAAGTTTTTACTCTGAGAATTAGAACCTAACAACATACATTAGGCCAACTCATATTCTGTTCCTCTGAAATACATTTTCTTCATGCCATAATATTTCTTTAGACCTGCCTAAAATAAATGTATTTATTGTGCTGCTGTATATTAAATTGCTTTATTACACTTTTTTTTTTTAAATGTCTATGTTCCAAAGGCCCGCATCAGCGGCTTGTAAGCATGTTGTATGCGTGGAGGCCTGGAAATGCTAAACGTGTTTGTTAATTAATGGTCAATTACAGTTAAACCGGCAGGCTTTTGCATAACAATAACCGTCTGACAACATTTTATGATTGCCACAAAATTGAGTCTTGAGGCTCCAAATCCAAGTCGACGAAGTATAGTCTCAAATAATCAAATTTGTGACGTGAGTCAGACTAGAGTCAAAGTTGTTACTCAAGTCCACACTTCTGCTAAATGGACCTGTCTCGTCTTTTGTTGGATCTTGGAAACTCCAGCCAAACCGTTCAGATCAAGCAAGCTTTGTTTTAAAATTGATGGGAACATCTCACCTCGTCTGTTAGATGTAAACTGGGCTTAACATCCCACCCACCGTAAAAAAGTTGACACACGCAGCTTCTTAATTAACACCCCTAATTAACACGCAACAACAAGCAAGCAAACACTCTAACCCAGAGAGAAACAGAGAAACTGTGTCTCCAAATGTATGTTGCTGCAGTATGTTGCTGCGATTCTCCCCCGACAGACACAGATACAGAAATAGAAAAAGCAACACAAACACATGAGCTTCCCTCCTCCCTTGTCTGAGCAAATGGAGCATCGATTCACCGAAATGAAACCGAAAGAAAGAGCAACGACATCGCACACAGAGGATTGGATAAGCAAAACTGTCGCTGTACGCAGGAATTATCTGTGCATGCTCCCTCAACAGAACTCGCCTCCAGAGAACTCACATGTGACTGAATTTCCCCGAGAGGAAGAGCTACAGAGTTTAGTGATTCATATACTCTCCACATCGTTGATTAAGAAGTCAGCGGATGAATGATTAAAATCAATGGCAATGCAGATGTTTTCCCCCTTGCTTTTATGACAAATAAAAATCTGTTTTTGCTTTGTTATTATGGGGTGTGTAGATTGATGAGGTGAAAAAGCAATTTAAATAAATTCTAACGTAACAAAATGTGGAAAGAGTCAAGGGGTCTGAATACTTTCCGAAAGAACAGTAGGGTGACATTTGGGACGCAGGCTCCGTCTCCTGTAACCTCAACTAAACCTAAATGACGGATTGCCTTGAGGTGCCCTCAGATCTCTGAGAGGCTTTAAATCCAGCTGACTTTCATCTCGTTTTTGTGGCGTTTGTTCAATGTTTGCAGACGGTCAACAATACATTACCTACAGTAACGTGCACAGAGTTACAGATAAAGTACTGTGATGCAGACTTAATGTGTCCCAAATGGCACCATATTCTCTGTATAATGCACTACTAGTAGTGTACTATTTAGGGAATAGATTGCCATTTGGGATGTAGACAGTCACAGTACTGTAAATAATACAGTAAGGATACTGTTCGAGGCAGTGACTCACCAACTGCCTAAGAGAAGAGTGGGAAAGGTAGAGCAATCTTTGTACGCAGTATGAGGCACATGTTTTGGACAGGTTTTTGATACTGGGAAAAGAGAGAAAAGACAATTCAGCCTCTAATCCCCATCTCAGAATTTATTTCCCAATGGCATGCTGCTACAGTAACACAACTATTTATTACTGCCAGGCATGTTGACTGAGAAGTGAAAAGAGGAACACATTCAAATCAAATCAAATGTTATTTTTCACATGCTTCGTAAACAACAGGTGTAGACTAACAGTGAAATGTTACTCACGGGCCCTTCCCGACAATGTAGAGATTTTTTTTTAAATAATAGAAAAATATTTACAAGGAATGAATAACGATAACTTGGCAATATACATGAGGTACCAGTATCGAGTCAATGTGCAGGGGTACGAGGTCATTGAGGTATACAGATTAAGTCTGAAGTTTACATACACCTTAGCCAAACACATTTAAACTCAGTTTTTCACAATTATTGACATCTAATCCTAGTAAAAATTCCCTGTCTTAGGTCAGTCAGGATCACCACTTTATTTTAAGAATGTGAAATGTCAGAATAATTGTAGAGAGAATGATTTACTTCAGCTCTTATTTCTTTCATCACATTCCCAGTGGGTCAGAAGTTTACATACATTCAATTAGTATTTGGTAGCATTGCCTTTAAAAATGTTTAACTTAGGTCAAACGTTTTGGGTAGACTTCCACAAGCTTCCCACAATAAGTTGGGTGAATTTTGCCCATTCCTCCTGACAGAGCTGGTATAACTGAGTCAGGTGTGTAAGCCTCCTTGCTTGCACATGCTTTTTCAGTTCTGCCCACACATTTTCTATAGGATTGAGGTCAGGGCTTTGTGATGGCCACTCCAATACCTTGACTTTGTTGTCCTTAAGCCATTTTGCCACAACTTTGGAAGTATGCTTGGGGTCATTGTCCATTTGGAAGACCCATTTGCGACCAAGCTTTGACTTCCTGACTGATGTCTTGAGATGTTGCTTCAATATATCCACATGATTTTCAATTCCTCATCTATTTTGTGAAGTGCACCAGTCCCTCCTGCAGCAAAGCACCCCCACAACATGATGCTGCCACCCCCGTGCCTCACGGTTGGGATGGTGTTCTTCGGCTTGCGAGCGTTCCCCTTTTCCTCCAAACAATTCTATTTTTGTTTCATCAGACCAGAGGACATTTCTCCAAAAAGTACACATGTTCCCATGTGCAGTTGCAAACTGTAGTCTAGCTTTTTTTGTGGCGGTTTTGGATCAGTGGCTTCTTCCAAGCTGAGCGGCCTTTCAGGTTATGTCGATATAGGACTCGTTTAACTGTGGAAATAGATACTTTTGTACCCGTTTCCTCCAGCATCTTCACAAGGTCCTTTGCTGTTGTTCCGGGATTGATTTGCACATTTCGCACCAAAGTACATTCATCTCTAGGAGACAGAACGCTTCTCCTTCTTGAGCGGTATGACGGCTACGTGGTCCCATGGTGTTTATAATTGCGTACTATTGTTTGTACATATGAATGTGGTACCTTCAGGCATTTGGTAATTGCTCCCAATGATGATTCAGACTTGTGGAGGTCTACAATTATTTTTCTGAGGTCTTGGCTGATTTCTTTTGATTTTCCCATGATGTCAAGCAAGGAGGTACTGAGTTTGAAGGTAGCCATTGAAATACATCCACAGGTACTCCTCCAATTGACTCAAATACTGTCAATTAGCCTATCAGAGGCTTCTAACGCCATGACATCATTTTCTGGAATTTTCCAAGCTGTTTAAAAGCACAGTCAACTTAGTGTATGTAAACTTCTGACCCACTGGAATTGTGATACAGTGAATTATGAGTGAAATAATCTGTCTGTAAACAATTGTTTGAAAAATGACTTGTGTCATGCACGAAGTAGATGTCCTAACCGACTTGCCCGAAACTATAGTTTGTTAAAAAGAAATTTGTGGAGTGGAGTGAAAAATACGTTTTAATGACTCCAACCTAAGTGTGTGTAAACTCTCGACTTCGACTGTACGTTTCTAGCTACCATGACACAGAACAAAGCCCGGCGGGAGTACCGCTGAGGACAGTGGTGTCGCTCCAACACAGGTGAAGGATCTTTTAAACCAGGGGTGGGCAACTCCAGTTATCGAGGGCCTGATTGGGGTCACAGTTTTGCCCCAGCTCCATCTAACACACCTGACTCCAATAATCATCTAATCAGGATATTCAGTTTAGAATGCAATTTGATTAATCAGTGTTTTCTAGGGATGGAGAAAAAGTGTGACACAAATCAGGCCCTCGAGGACTGGAGTTGCCCACCCCTGTTTTAAACTAACAAAAATAGTGCCATTTTTACAACAAGAACATTGCTTCAAGTGTTTTGTCAAAATACTGGTGGATTCAACTAATAAAAGAATGGACGACCTAACCAGAAAGGTCCAGGACCTGAAGAACAGCTTGCAGTTCTTCCAGGGTCAACTTAATGATTTGAAACAGGAGAACGGCAAGATGACAGCAATCTGTAAGTCATTGAGAGAGGACATCAGTTCTTTATGTGAATCCATGATAACAATGAAGGACAAATCATTGAGGGACAATCAAGGCGGAATAACATGGTTGTGGATCGAATTGCAGAATCTCCACATGAGACCTGGATGGAGTCTAAGGACAAAGTGAGGGAAATGATCTCTGAGATATTGAACCAAACAAACAAACAAATTGAGGTGGAGAGCGCCCACAGGACTGGAAAACCCACCACCGGCCAAGGTGACAGCCCCAGGCTGATAGCGGTCAAGTTCCTGAGTTTCAAGGACAAGGTAGCTGTTCTGGAAAGAGCCAAGAACTTGAGAGGAACGTATATCTTCCTCAACGAGGACTATCCTGAAGCTGTGCGCCAGAAGAGGAAATAACTGATCCCAGCTATGAAAGCTGCCAGAGAGCTTGTGGACATTGCTTAAATCTGCTATGACAGGCTCATTGTCCACCATCCCTCCCAGAAGCCTGGAAGGGATGAGTGAGCCAAACCTATGGGTTTGTAGCTTCAACCCCGCAGCACACACACACACACACCCCAATTGATTAATGAACTGCTGAATGTATATTGTTTTCTCTTGCTTTGTTTGCTCTTTTCCATATTATGTCAATCTCTGATAAACTACCCAGGAAGGGTCTGAAAATAGCCCATATTAATATATGTAGCCTTAGAAATAAGGTTAATGAAATCAATAACTTGGTAACATCAGCTGATATTAACATATTAGGCATTTCTGAGACTCTGATACTGTCACGACTCCTGCCGAAGGTGGTTCCCCTTCCTGTTCGGGTGGCGCTCGGCGGTCGTCGTCACCGGCCTACTAGGTGCCACTGATCCTGTTTTCCCCTTTTATGTTTATTGGTTGCACCTGTGTGTAGTTTAGGTGATTGGTAGGGCTTTATTTACCAGCGGGCCCGCCTGCTGGTTCTGCGGGATTGTTTTCGATGTACATGTTTGTACACGGCTGTATGTCACGGTTGTCCGTGTGTTTTGGGTTTTTGCTGGACTGTTTAGTTCCCGTGTTTGGGGCATTTGTTTTGGACGGCGTCTGTTCACTATTGTGGTGGAATAAATAAGTACGCTACTCATAACTCGCTGCTTCCTGCGCCTGACTTCTTCCCCACTACACCCCAGGCGTTACAGATACAGCAGTAGCAATATAAGGACGTAACATCTATAGAAGAGACAGAAATGCTTATGGGGGAGGTGTTGATGTAAATATGCAGAGCCATATCCCTGTAAGGCTTAGAAGATCTTATGTCATGTGATATTGAAGTGTTGTGGTTGCAGGTTCACTTGGCACATCTAAAGCCTTTTTCTTTTGGGGTGTTGCTATAGGCCACCAAGTGCGAATAGTCCATATTTAAATAATATGTGTGAAATGCTTGAAAGTGAATGTGATGTAAACAGAGAGGTCTACTTGTACCTGAATATTGACTGGTTTTCATCAAGCTGTCCGCTCAAGAGGAAGCTTCTCACTGTAACCAGTGCCTGTAATCTGGTTCAGGTTATTAATCAATTTACCAGGATGTTTACAAACACTACAGGAAC
Source organism: Salvelinus fontinalis (assembly GCF_029448725.1). NCBI lineage: Eukaryota > Metazoa > Chordata > Actinopteri > Salmoniformes > Salmonidae > Salvelinus > Salvelinus fontinalis. Next base: position 6,676,894 of record NC_074699.1, read on the forward strand.
AAGATCACATTTTTACTAATACTGTTGAACTTTGTTCTAAAGCTGTATCCGTACCCATTGGATGCAGTGATCACAATATAGTGACTATATGCAGGAAAGCCAAAGTTCTAAAAGAGGGGCCTAAGATAGTGTATAAGAGATCATACAACACATTTTGCTGTGACTTATGTGGATGATGTTAAAAATAGTTGTTGGTCTGTTGTGATTAATAAGGAAGGAATAAGGAATAGGAAGATTGTGAGAGCTGTACTGTTAGATTTCAGTACAGCCTTTGATATTATTGACCATAACCTGTGTTATGGCTCTTCAACCTCTGCCATATCGTGGAATCAAACAATCTATCTAATAGAACTCAAAGGGTTTTCTTTAATTGAAGCTTCTCTAATGTCAAATATGTAAAGTGTGGTGTACCGCAGGGCAGTTCTCTAGGCCCTCTACTCTTTACTATTTTTACCAATGACCTGCCACTGGCATTAAACAAAGCATATGTGTCCATGTATGCTGATGATTCAACCATACACACATCAGCAACCACAGCTAATGAAGTCAAATAGTGTTTTGGAATGTGTGGAATAAACTGGTCCTGAACATCTCTAAAACTAAGAGTATTGCATTTGGTACAGATCATTCCATAAGTTCTAGACCTCCGCTGAATCTGGTAATGAACGGTTTGGCTGTTGAACAAGTTACATTTACATTTACATTTAAGTCATTTAGCAGACGCTCTTATCCAGAGCGAGTTACGGATACTAAATTACTTGTCGTTACCTTAGATGGTCAAAACATGTACAGTACCAGTCAAAAGTTTGAACACAACTACTCATTCCAGGGTTTTTTCTTTATTTTTACTATTTTCTACATTATAGAATAATAGAGAAGACATCAACACTATGAAATAACACATTGGGAATCATGTAGTAACCAAAAAAAGTGTTAAACAAATTAAAATATGTTTTAAATTTGAGATTCGCAAAATACTGACTGTAGAAATTGAATTTGGCGCCCTGCACTGTCACTGGCTGATGTCATATCATCCCGGTGATGGGATTGCAGCCATAAGAAGTTAAACTGTGGAATACCGCAGGGCAGCTGCCTTGGACCACTTCTTAACTTAATATATACCAACGACCTTCCTTATGCATTATCTGAAACTCAAGCTACTATATTTGCAGATGATACTACAATTTACACATCAAGACAATCAGTTCAACAGGCACAGTAAGCTATACAAGTAGATCTGGGAAACATCAGGGAGTGGGTTTGCCAGAACAAACTTGTTTTGAACACCAAGAAGCAAAGGTTGTGTTGGTCTGTTCCACCAGGAACAGGCCAACACAACATGGGATGGAATTAAGTATGGGAGGAGTACAAATTCAGGAAGTGGCAGAAACCAAACTACTAGGGGTGCAGCTAGACAACTGCTTATCATGGTCATCTCCAATAACTCATATATGTCAAAAAAATATTAAAACTGCATGCATGATTGGAAGCATAGCTAAATATTTATAAGCAAACAATCCAAGCATTAATTTGGAGTCAGGAACTAGTGTTCTGTGGTCTGGAGAAATGCATCAGCAACTGAAATTACGAGGCTGCAGATTGCACAGGACAAAGCAGCAGTGATTGTTTTAAGGTGGAGATATGATTGTTCTGTTGTAGTCATGCACAATGCTATTGGGTGGTCATCAAATCGACAAGATAATTGAAAAAAAATGGCTTATTTTAATGCACAATGTACACCATTTAAAAACAGCCAAACTCCATTCGCAACAGTATTTAGTTGGTAAGAGACAGACTGGCAGAAAAGGGAAATTAGCAAAATAACATTTCGATTCAGAGCAATAAAGAAATTGAATAATTTATATGAGCAAACCAGAAACCTTTCAATATATAAATTCAAACCATACAACAGAACCATTTAAATATAATATATTGGTAGGTTGTGCAGCACTTCGGTAGATGAAGAAATCAATCTGTCATCTGTCAAACATACCCTCGTAAAACTGACCATCCTACCGAACCTCGACGAAGTCATTTATAAAATAGCCTCCAACACTCTACTCAACAAATTGGATGCAGTCTATCACAGTGCCATCCGTTTTGTCACCAAAGCCCCATACACTACCCACCACTGCGCCCTGTACGCCCTCGTTGGCTGGCCCTCGCTTCAAACTAGTCGCCTAACCCACGGGCTCCAGGTCATCTACAAGTCTCTGCTAGGTAAAGCTCTGCCTTAACTCAGCTCACTGGTCACCATAGCAGCACCCACTCGTAGCACGCGCCCCAGCAGGTATATCCCACTGGTCACCCCCAAAGCCAATTCCTCCTTTGGCCGCCTTTCATTCCAGTTCTCTGCTGCCATTGACTGGAACAAACTGCAAAAATCACTGAAGCTGGAGACTCATATCTCCCTCCCTAGCTTTAAGCACCTGCTGTCAGAGCAGCTCACAGATCACGGCACCTGTACATAGCCCATCTGTAAACAGCCCATCCAACTACTTCATCCCCATACTGTATTTATTCATTTATCATGCTCCTTTGCACCCCAGTATCTCTACTTGCACATTCATCTTCTGCACATCAACCATTCCATTCCATGTTCTTTCAGTGAAATATGGAACCGTTCCGTATTTTATCTAACGGGTGGCATCCCTCAATCTAAATATTGCTTCTACATTGCACAACCTTCAATGAATGTTATGTCATAATTATGTACAAATCTGGCAAATTAATTACGGTCTTTGTTAGGAAGAAATGGTCTTCACACAGTTCACAACGAGCCAGGCGGCCCAAACTGCTGCATATACCCTGACTCTGCTTGTACAGAACGCAAGAGAAGTGACAATCTTACTAGTTAAAATAAATTCATGCTAGCTGGCAATATTAACTAAATATACAGGTTTAAAAATATATACTTGTGTATTGATTTTAAAGAAAGGCATTGATGTTTATGGTTTATTGTTAGGTACACAACAGTGCTTTTTTTTTGCGAATGCGCTTGTTAAATCATCACCCGTTTGGCAAGGTAGGCTGTGATTCGAAGAGAAATTATCAGGCACCGCATCGATTATATGCAACACAGGACAAGCTAGATAAACTGGTAATATCATCAACCACGTGTAGTTAACCTCTTTGGGCTCAAGGGGCAGTATTGAGTAGCCAGATAAAAGGTGCCCATTTCAAAAAGGCCTCGTACTCAATTCTTGCTCGTACAATATGCATATTATTATTACTATTGGATAGAAAACACTCTCTAGTTTCTAAAACCGTTTGAATTATAGCTGTGGGTGAAACAGAACTGGACTTAGAGCAATTTTCCTATGTGTATGTCAGAATGCAGAATTTTGCTGGCTGTCCCCAGACCTGTGTATTAATTTGCCTGTCCTCTATTGGTTGAGATGCACTGCATACGCCTTCCACTGGGTGTCAGCGAATAGGGAGAGTTGAAATGGAGTTTCTACGTAGGTCCCAAAGGTTATAAATTGCTTGGAACCGAAGTGTCCCATCTTTCCACTCTTCGCTCTGACGCAGGGAGGGTCTTGGCATGTCATTTTAGAAGCTCCCGTATTAGCTCCTAGATATATCCGGCTCTGTTTTTATTCAATATAGGTGTTGAAGACATCGTAATGTTGTTATTTTAAACCGAATTATATCAGTTTATGTCAGTATATTGCGATTTTCGGGTATTTATTAACGTGACGTTTTAGGAAGTTGGGTATCTCTGGCCCACATGGCTATTGTTTAATGCTAATTGCAACGTTGAAGACGACGTTCTCCAACCTAGCAACGATTCTTTTGGACAAAGGACACGTTTCCCAAGATTCTGATGGGAGTTCATCGAAAAGTAAAAACTATTTATGCTGATAATTCATTGTTCTGTTGAAAAATGTCAAATGCATAAGACGCCATTTCCTGCAGTGTAGCCTTGCGTTATCGCAGCCTGTATTGCGCAGTAAGGTTAATTTTAAAAATGTAATTCAGCGATTGCATTAAGAACTAATTTGTCTTTCAATTGCTGTCCAACCTGTATTTTTTTAGTCAAGTTTATGAAGTTTTCGATAAGAAAAGGTGCCTTTTACAAGATGGCGCCCGACAGATTGCTTGACGTTATGGACACTATTCTCATTGTCTAAGAACGATTTGTGCCGCTAAATATGCACATTTTCGAACAAACTCTATTTGCATTGTGTAATATGATGTTACAGGACTGTCATCTGAAGAATTCTGAGAAGGTTAGTGAAACAATTAATATATTTTGGTGGTTTATACGTTATAGCTATGTTTGCCTTGAATCAATGCTGTTGTTATGTTTGCCATTGTGCTAAGCTAATATAACGCTATATTGTGTTTTCGCTGTAAAACACTTGATAAATCGGAAATATTGTCTGGAATCACAAGAGGCCTGTCTTTCAATTGCTGTACACTATGTATTTTTCAGAAATGTTTTATGATGATTATTTAGTTATTTGGCGTTGGTGTCTGTAATTTTTCTGTCTGCTTTCGGTGCAATTTCTGACTGTAGCTGCAATGTAAACTATGATTTATACCTGAAATATGCACATTTTCCTAACAAAACATATGCTATACAATAAATATGTTATCAGACTGTCATCTGATGAAGTTGTTTCTTGGTTAGTGGCTATTTATATCTTTATTTGGTCGAATTTGTGATAGCTACTGATGTAGTAAAAAACAGATGGAGTAAAAATAGTGGTGTCTTTTGCTAACGTGGTTAGCTAATAGATTTACATATTGTGTCTTCCCCGTAAAACATTTAAAAAATCTGACATGTTGGCTTGATTCACAAGAGGTGTACCTTTCATCTGGTGTCTTGGACTTGTTAATGTGTGAAAGTTAAATATTTAAAAAAATATATCTTTTGAATTTTGCGCCCTGTACTTTGAGCTCGCTGTTGTCATAAGTGTACCGACGTCGGGCTTGCACGCCAAACAGGTTAACTAGTGATTATGTTAAGATTGATTGTTTTTTATAAGGTAAGTTTAATGCTAGCTAAAAACTTACGCGAGTGCAGCAAGAAGCCAAGGTAACAGGTAGTCAGCCTGCCACAATCAGTGTCCAAAAATGCTGATTACCGATTGTTATGAAAACTTGAAATCGGCCCTAATTAATCGGCCATTCCGATTAATCGCTCAACCTCTAGTTCAGAGCTACAGCATAACACAATATTTAGATAACTCGTGTGACAGAAACCACAACATGAATTAGCTAAAAATATTTATAATTCATCACATTTTCATTATACCTTTATTTAACTAGGCAAGTCAGTTAAGAACATATTCTTATTTACAATGACGGCCTACCCCGGATGACGCTGGGCCAGTTGCCTGCCGTCCTATGGGACTCCCAATCACGGCTGGTTTTGATACAACCTGGAATCGAACCAGGGTCTGTAGTGGCACCTCTAACACTGAGATGCAGTGCTTTAGACCGCTGCGCCACTCGTGAGCATCACAGGTGAGCTCACCATTGATCAAAATAATTGAGTAAAACACTTTCTAGAAATTGAAAGTAATCAGATGATGGGTAGTTTGAGGGTGCTGCCATGTCAAGAAGAGACAAGATGAGCTTGGTCTTTTTGCAGTATGCTTGTTGAAGGGGGTGTGTCGTCTACCATCGTTAACATCCAGAAGTTTATTCAAAAGATGAGTGAACCCTCCCTCACCTCATTTTGTTATAAAATCTTTGGTCCGACTGACGTTTAAATGAAACCCAGAATGCAATGTATGTCAACAAACATGGCTTGTGCCGGCGGTCAATCACGTAACCTCTGACACCCAATTAGAGCCATTCATTGTTGTTTATGTGTGACCGACCACCTTGAGTCAGGTCTTTTGAAATTGTGTTTTTTACATTGCTTTTATGCAAAGACAGAGCTACAAAATGGTATATCATACACTGCATTTGAGGAACAATGGTAAAGTAATTCTGCTTTGAAAGTTGACAAACTTGTATCCTCACTTTTGTGAAAATGGCATTTGAATGCTTTGGTACCTGGAAAACTGGAAAGCTATTTGTTGTTGACACCCATTCAGCATGGTTCACACCCTCTTAAGCTTTTGCCCCGACCCATCTCTTTAACGGTTGATTCAAGCATTCTGTATTAACAGCAGTCAAGCACCCAAGCAAACTGGCTAGCTACTTCCAGACGCGAATGAGAGAACACCTCACTGAACATTCCTCACCCAAGCAGAGCTGGTTAGGCTGTTATGTTATCCAGGGCGTTGGTGACTACAACTGTGCTGTCAGATTGTCTGTTCGTAAATTCAAAGCGTTTCACTCTCGGGATGTTCAGAGCGCAAATTGGACACTCTGGCCCATCGGTAGGGTTGATCCGAGCATTCTGACCTCACTATGGCAGTCAAGCACCCAAGCTAACTGGCTAACATTGTAAATATTAATTTGTTCTTAACTGACTTGCCTGTTAAAAAAAGGTTCAATAAAAAAATATAAAAAAACATTGGTTAGCTTGCTAGCTACTTCAGACACAAATGAGAGAACACCCACTGACCATTTTACTCACCCTAGCAGAGCTGGATAGGCTATTTTGAATACCACAGATTTCAAAACTCGGTCCTCCAGAAAGTGGTGGGCAACACTTGTGCAGTTCTACTAAGCAATATTTTTTTTAAAGGAGCGTTAGACAGGATTATCTAGACATACTGACCAGCTCAAATTGACAGGAAGCATGCTATATGGCACAATCCCAACTCATCTCTCGGCATGTCCAGCCCACTCATTATCTCAGCCAATCATGGCTAGCGGGAAGTTTGCTGGCTTTTTCTGAGGCTAGACCGTCTAGACTCGTAATTTAACAATTGTATTTGTATTCACAGATGGTATACACGTTTGTTATTAAGGCGTATGAAAATGCACATGTTCCAGAGGGCATTTCTGCCAAAAAAAAACATTGATAAAAAAATAAGAATATGTTCAAATGGCTCTCGTGTGAAGTAGTGATGTCATGTGTGCTCACCCTCTGGCCTCTAGGTCACCAGGCTGCTCGTTAAGGCGCACACCTGTCACCAGAGTTATGCGCATAATGACACACACGTGGACTCCATCATCTCTTTGATTACCCGCTCTTTATACGTCACTCCCTTCGGTTTCTTCCCCAGTCGTCATTGTTCCTGTTTCATGTCGGTTCGCTGTTTGTGTTTATTGTTTTGTTAATTTATTAATTAAATGTATTCACTCCCTGAACTTGCTTCCCGACTCTCAGTGTACATCGTTATAAGTGACCTGCGACATACACTGCATGTCACGTTCCTGACCTGTTTTCCTTTGTTTTGTATTTATTTTAGTTGGTCAGGGCGTGAGTTGGGTGGGTTGTCTATGGTTGATTTTCTATGTTGGGATTTTGTGTTCGGCCTGGTATGATTCTCAATCAGAGACAGCTGTCAATCGTTGTCCCTGATTGAGAATCATACTTAGGCAACCAGGGTTTCACTTGTATTTTGTGGGTGTTTGTTCCTGTGGAGGTTTTGTTGCCACACAGGACGGTTTCGGTTTTGTCACGTTGGTTGTTTTTGTATTTTGAAGTGTTTTGTTGATTTTCATTAAAAGAATGAACACTAACCACTCTGCGTTTTGGTCCACACCTTCTGTCAGCGAGGACAGCCGTAACAGTGCCTTGCAAAAGTATTCACACCCCTTCGCATTTTTCAATTTTGTTTGCATTACAATCTGTAATTTAAATTGATTTTTATTTGGATTTCATGTAATGGGCATAAACAAAATAGCCAAATTGGTGAAGTGAAATTAAAAAAAGATCTGGATTTTTATTTTATTTTTTATTTTATTACGGAAAACGTGGTGCGTGAGTGCATACTGTATGTATTCACCCCCTTTGCTATGAAGCCCCTAAATAAGATCTGGTGCAACCAATTACCTTCAAAAGTCACATAATTAGTTAAATAAAGTCCACCTTTGTGCAATCTAAGTGTCACATGATCTGTCACATGATCTCAGTATATATACACCTGTTCTGAAAGGCCCCAGAGTCTGGAACACCACCAAGCAATCGGCACCATGAAGACCAAGAAGCTCTCCAAACAGGTTAGGGACAAATTTGTGGAGAAGTACTGATCAGTGTTGGGTTCAAAAAAAGATCCAAAACTTTGAACATCCCAACATCCCATACCATGAGGAATGGGCAAAAATCCCAGTGGCTAGATGTGCCAAGCTTATAGAGACATACACCAAGAGACTTGCAGCTGTAATTGCAGCAAAAGGTGGCTCTACAAAGTATCGACTTTAGGGGGGTGAATAGTTATGAGTTTTTTGACTTATTTCTTGTTTGTTTTACAATAAAGTATTTTGCATCTTCAAAGTGGTAGGCATGTTTTGTATATCAAATTATACAACCCCCCCCCAAAATCTATTTTAATTCCAGGTTGTAAGGCAACAAAATAGGAAAAATGCCAAGGGTGGTGAAAACTTTCGCAAGACACTGTACGCCTAAGTTTCCTGAAACGGCTCACATGCATGTAGCTAGTGGGCTAAGCTGTAGCATTAGCAAGGAGGCAACTCACAAATGCGGAAAAATTGCAATTTTATAAATTCTGACAATGAGTCTGAATATGAAAGTCACGAATCAGATTCTGAGGAGCTGTCCCCCCGACCTTGTATCCATTGAGAACCATGAATCTGAGGACACCTTGCCCACTGACGAAGTCCCAGGTCCCTTTGAAGATGCCGGTGGTGATGGAGACAGACCGACAGTGAATGAAGTACAGGAGGTCTGTTGTAGCTGGAAGGCCGCCAGCCATTTCACCGCTCCTGGCCCTGCCGTTTGCTTTGATGAATCTCAGTCTGGAGTGCAAAGCTCCTTGCCATTTCTGACAGAGGAGCTGGTGGGAGACATAGTAGAGGAGACCAATAACTACACCTTGGAGGTACAGGAGAAGAGCGAGCCAGGAGTGAGGGGCAAAATCTAAATGGGTGACAACCACAATTAGTGAAATGTATACCATCCTGGTGACAGTCCTAATGGGAATAGTAAAGAAGCGCTCCCTTGGAGAATACTGAAGCACAGATCCAATGTTATCAACTCCGTTCTTTGCCACCTTTTTCCAATACCACTTCCTAGTTCTGCTGCGATGCCTGCATTTCGTCAACAATGCTGCTGCCAACCTAAATGACCCGTTACACAAAATCATTTCTGTTCTTACCAAACTGAAATCAGCATTTGGTCGGGTCTTTGTGCCATACCATGACTTATGCATTGATGAGTCCCTGATGTTATGGAAGGGTTGGCTGGCGTTCCGTCAATATATTCCCTCCAAAAGGCACAGGTTTGGGGTCAAGTTCTTTGTCATGTGTGACGTGAAGACATGATTTGCCCAGGACATTATAGTCTACACAGGGTCCACCAATGACATCAAACATTATGAGGGGCTTGGGGTGTCAAGGTTGGTGGTGATGATCATGCTGGCTCCTCATTTCGGCAAGGGACACACTTTATATGTGGAAAATTGGTACAGCAGTCCCCACACTCTTCCAGCATCTGCTCTCCAACAGCACAGGGTCGAACAGAAAGGGGATGCCGGCATTCGGATGAAGGAAGATGCAGAGAGGGGAAGTGGAGTTCAAGGAGAATGGTTAACAGCTGGCAGTAAAGTGGCATGACAAACGAGACGTCCATGTCCTCTCCACTATCCATACAGCAACCATGTCGGCCACAGGGGAGGTGGACCACCTGACGGGAGAGAGAAAGATCAAACCAGACTGTGTGCTTGACTTTAACCTCAACATGTGAACAGTGGATAAGGGGGACATGATAAACAGCTTTGTGGAATTCGCTCGGAAAACTACCAAGTGGTATAAGAAGATATTTTTCCATCTGACACTGCTGCCCTCAATGGCCACATAGTTCACAGCCAACTAACAGGTGAGATAATTACTGAATAAGGGATTTTTTTGTAATTGGAAGTATAGTTCCATTATATGCCTTTAGAGATGGGGGGAGGAAATGCAGTTGTTCAATCACTGCATGAATATTAAATATGGGTTATGCATATTCATACGTTCGTGAAGTTTTTTTTATCTAGTAAAAAAAGTTGTTGTTTAACCACCAGCGACAATTACACATAGGCATAACGAGTGTACGCTCAAACAATATGTTGCTAGCATGCAAAAGCTGGCTTCAATCATCAGCTTGAAAATGTCAAGCTCCAGTTATGGCAAATAACTGGAGCTTGACATTTTATAGGCAAATAATGTTCAATACTTTGTGTGTGGTTTCTGAAAGTACAGAATAAAAAATAATTATTAGTAATTAGAATACAATATCAAGATACAGCATTAAAACAATTACAAAGTAACATAACACTGCTATAAAAATAATAAATTGCATTGACAAAATCACAGATATGAGATATATAACGTAAGAAATAGTAACTGTTGTACTCCACAAGGGGGAAGGGCAGAACAGAGCTATGCTAAACAGGCCAAATGAAAACAAACCATGGTCATAAGGTCGAGGTATCTTCAAAAGACAACAAGCTAATACTTCTGAAGCAATTAGCATTGTTTTACAGAGCTAATAGAATAATGTAGCTAGCTACATAAGCACAATTGAGTATAACACCATAAAGGTTAATAAGCAATATGTACCTTGCATGTCCGTGGTTATAAAGAATACACACAAATGTTTTATTGTCCAAAGATAGTGAGCTACAGTAGAAACGACATGCAGAAACTAAAATAACGTAATAAGGTACTTACTTTCATAGGAACGCACACGTCCAAAGTTATCATCATGTAGTAAGGAAAACAACAATGAAGGCAATGTGGGCACCAGCCAGAAAATGTGACACAGTTTGTGCAAGTCCTGTTCTGACTGGAGATGTGCAAATGTCTGCATACTTGATCTGCGGAAACAATGGGGAGGTGCTTGGGGAAGTTTGTCCGGCTCAGTAAAGCCAAAAATGATAATTGTCCACAAAAGTGAAATGGCCTACTTTTATGAGGAGGCGGAACACACAAGTTAAAGCAGGCAGCGTGTCTCGGTTTGATGGCAGCGAGGATTAACTGTCATGTTGCGTAACAATCACATTTTGGAACAGTGAGCGCATTCTGACATCATGTGCATAAACAAACGTACACCAGGGTGACCGTTAGAGGTATTTAGAACTCACATGTGAAAAGGTTAAAGACCAGAGAGACAGGCGGAAAACATCTTCGCAAACATGTCTCACTTGGCTTAAGTTATACAGTGCCTTCAGAAAGTATTCATACCTCTTGACTTATTCCACATTTTGTTGTGTTACAGCCTGAATTCAAAATGGATTAAATATGTGTTTCTCTCACCCATCTAAACACAGTACCCCATTATGACAAAGTGAAAACATCCTTTTCAGGTCTTGCCACAGATTTTCAAGTAGATTTCAATCAAAACTAACTCGGCCACTCAGGAACATTCACTGTTTTCTTGGTAAGCAACTCCAGTGTAGATTCCTGCTGAAAGGTGAATTCTTCTCCCAGTGTCTGGTGGAAAGCAGATTGAACCAAGTTTTCCTCTAAGATTTTGCTATGCTTATCTTCATTCTGTTTCTTTTTATCCTGCAAAACTGCATCTCTTAACAATTACAAGCATACCCATAACATGATGCAGCCACCACTATGCTTGAAAGTATAGAGAGTGGTACGCAGTAATGTGTTGTATTTGACCTAAACATAACACTTTCTATTCAGGAAATGTTTTGCAGTATTACATTAGTGCCTTTGATGGAATATTTTTATTATGTACAGGCTTTCTTATTTTCACTCTGTAAATTAGGTTAGTATTGTGGAGTAACTACAATGTTGTTGATCCATTCTCAGTTAACTAACTGTTTTAAAGTCACCATTGGCCTCATGGTGAAATCCCTAAGCAGTTGCCTTCCTCTCCAGCAACTGAGTAAGAAAGGACACCTGTATCTCTGTAGTGACTGGACGTGTTGATACACCATCCAAAGTGTAATTAATAACTTCACCCTGCTCAAAGGGATATTCAATGTCTGCTTTTTTTTACCCATTTTCCAATAGGTTCCCTTCTTTGGAACACATTGGAAATCATCCCTGGTCTTTGTGGTTGATTCTGTGTTTGTAATTCACTGCTCGACTGAGGGACCTTACAGATAATGTGTGAGGTACAGGCAGTGATTTAAAAAATCATGTTAAACACTATTATTACACACAGAATCCATGCTACGTATTATTTGACTTGCCCATTTTTATCCCCAAACTTATTTAGGCTTGCCATAACAAGGGGTTGAATACTTATTGACTCAAGACATTTCAGCTTTTCATTCTGCATTAATTTGTATACATTTAGAAAAACATAATTCCACTTTGACATTATAGGGTATTGTGAGTTGCCAGTGACACAGTGACGGTGTACGCTGTGTTTCTCTTGATTAGCTTATTTTTTCAACAACTAAATTAGACAATCAATGCTGTGCTATCTGATTGATGAGATGTTCACCCGCCGGGTCTTTATCTCCATTTGAGGAAGTAAAAACAAAATCAATGAAACTGTGTTGACTCCAACACTCGACTGCAATCTTCTCAATGAGGAAATTAGAAGGCAATTCCACACTAAGTGGTCCTGGATATGAAACAATAATAAAGCCCCTTATTTCAAATCTAAATCACCTTTTAGGGTTTTGTTTTATTTAATGTTGTAGGCCTAGATATAAACAGATAAAAGCTGACTTGCAGGACCAAGGTTTTTTGTTTTACAATTAAACTGTAAAATGCAATTTGCCATGTTTATGCTGTATGCTTTACTGTAGGTATCGACAAGATTGGAGTTTTGATTATACACAATATATACACACACAAGTATCCTCGGTTGCAACACTCACTACCGAGTTCCAAACTGCCTCTGGAAGCAATGTCAGCACAATAACTGTTTGTCTGGAGCTTCATGAAATGGGTTTCCATGGCAGAACAACTGCACACAAGCCTAAAATCACCATGCGCAATGCCAAGTGTCGGCTGGAGTGGTGTAAAGCTCGCCGCCATTGGACTCTGGAGGAGTGGAAATGCGTTCTCTGGAGAGATGAATCACGCTTCACCATCTGGCAGTCCGACGGACGAATCTGGGTTTGGCGGATGCCAGGAGAACGTTACCTGCCCGAATGCATAGTGCCAACTGTATATTTGGTGGAGGAGGAATAACGGTCTGGAGCAGTTTTTCATGGTTCGGTCTAGGCCCCTTAGTTCGAGTGAAGGGAAATCTTAACACTATAGCATACAATGAAATTATAGACGATTCTGTGCTTCCAAGTTAGTGGAAACAGTTTGGTGAAGGTCCTTTCCTGTTCCATCATGACAATTCTCCTGTGCACAAAGCGAGGTCCATACAGAAATGGTTTGTCAAGATCGGTGTCGAAGAACTTGACTGTCCTGCACAGAGCCCGAACTTCAACCCCATCAAACACCTTTGGGATGAATTGGACCGCCAACTGCGAGACAGGCCTAACATTAGTATCCGACCTCACTAATGCGCGTGGCTGAATGGAAGCAAGTCCACGCAGCAATGTTGCAACATCTGATGGAAAGCCTTTCCAGAAGAGTGGAGGCTGTTATAGCAGCAAAGGGGAGACCAACTCTATATTAAAATGGCCATGATTTTGGAATGAGATGTTCGACAAGCAGGTGTCCACATGAGTATGTATAATCAATTTACAAGTGTTAGCTATTGAAAGTTTTATTATATATTGTTTTAACCTAAATCAAAAACTGTTTTATTAACAGAAACGGAACTGACATCAAAAAGCACTAATCGCCCAGCACTATTATGGAAGCTTAAGTAATAGCTAACGCCTGTAGATTGATTATAGCCATGGGAGGAACATAAAATCAACACTCCAATCCTCCCGATACCTACTATGAACCAAATACGGGTATTTTAAAACTGTTTCCAGCAATACTAACTTGAATTAGTATTATATTATTAATTAATACAAATTAACCCTTTACTGTATAATGCATAATGCTTTTTGAGGTCGGTTCCATTAGGTAAAAAACAAAAAAACCCGGTTTCCGATTTCAATGATGATACTTAAAATAATTTTTGAGCGTTTTTATCGAACTTCTAAAGCCAAATATTTAGAACATTCAATTGCCAAAACATTCCATTGTCTTCTAACTTTTTAAATGTGATGATTTTCTATTATTTTATTCCTTAGTAATCATAACCAAAAATAAATCAACAATTTGGTTAATCGCTCAGCACTATTCCACAATGATGAAATTACCCTACACACAGCGATTTCATTGAGCGCAAGTATTCAGTTAATTGGTGTGGCAAATGTTTACATATCTCGGCAATTAGCTCAGCGTGGACACTAATATCAATACAAGCACTCTCATAGTCCAAGGTTCTCTTTATTATGCAACCAGCAGCAACGCAAACTGTGCCAAAGAATGAAAAAAAAAAAATCCACAGAACAGAAGGAAAGAAAACCAGCGAGCGTAAGCATCTCTCCCTCGCTCTTTTCACTTCTCTCCCAAAAGCACCAGGTAAGATTAGAAAAAAACTAGATGAAGACCTTCATGTGGAGATTCCGTTGATCTGACTAGTATAAATTGGCTTCTCTTATCAGGAGCGCCAGCGGTGACACATTTTTCCTTCACCCGTAATGTAGGGTCATAAAAGCCTAGCTTCCCATGCCAACACATGACATCTGTTGTTTATGTATCACTGGCTAACGCTAGCGACCAGGGGACGGGAGGGTGAGACTAGTCCCGCAGCCATGGAACAGGTCTGCCAACCCCCCCAGCAGCCAGATCTGTGCCTCTCTCCCTCTTTATCATCTCGCTCTCTCAGCCTCTCCCTCCCTGCACCCTGAGCCTGTTCCTGTCATCCTCATCCAAAACTCCACAGCACTAATGTGTAAATAGTGGCCAAAGGACCATATCAGGCGTTGTGCGTTGTAGGCTGACTTGTTGAGATTGCAGAGTTGCTGCTTGATATTCCCTTGTCAGCTGCCCGCTGCAAGCTCTTATTGTTTTTGGAAATGGTCTTCTTCTTGAGTGTCAGTGCTCTACACTCTTAGAATTCGTGGTAACTCGAGAAACCCTGGAGATCTTCAAGAAGGAACCATTGCTAGACAATGATTCATATTTGCACCTTCTGTTAGTTGAGGGGTTCTTTCAATGGTTCAAGGAAGCAACGGGTTCCTGGAAACATGGCTTAGTAGGGGCATGGCTTTAAGATATCCTGTTGGGGATGGGGGCGCTGTTTAGACTATTTATGCTAATGTGGCTAATTTTTTAAACGGCTTCCCACAAAATCCTTGATCGTACAATATGCATATTATTATTATTATTGGATAGAAAACAGTCTATAGTTTCTATAGGAGTTGAAATTTTGTCTCTAAGTGGAACAGAGCCCATTCTACAGCAATTTCCCTGACATGGAGTCAGATTTGAGAAACGTTGGCCACTTTTCTGAAGTCATTTAAAAGGGCTCTGTCGTTGCTATGACTATACGGACACTTCTTACGTCTTCCCCTGGATGCCTTTACGTGATGACGATTCCAACGGGCTCGATTGCTCGTTCACAGGCCCTACAAATGAAAAAAACCTTTAGCTAGCAAGTCTTTTCTTGCTGCGTAACGCGCGTGGAAGACACCGACCCTCTCCTGTTCCAAGCGTTAGTTTAGCCTGTTATATTTCTCCGGTCATCTTTTCACTCGTTATAGGAGTTACAAACATCACAAAGTAGTTAATTTAAAGCGTTTTATAGCAATTTATATCCGTTTAGTGCGATTTTGGGACATTTATTTTTGCAACGATGTGAAAAGTTGGGCGCGCTTTTCAGTTCATCCCGAACGTAGTTGACATTTCCACATGGCAAGAGGACAGCTTTCCACCAAAAGACGATTTCTCCCAAGAAAGGATCCTTTGCCCAAGATACTGATGGAAGAACAGCTCAAGGTAGGACATTTTTATTATGATAAATCGTGTTTCTGTCGAAACATTTTAGTGGCTTAGGACGCCATGTTTTTTGACGTAGCTTCGCTTGGCGCAAACTGTATTGAAAAGTAAGGATAAATTAAAAAATGTAATAACGCAATTGTATTAAGAATTAAATTGTCTATCAATCCCTGTCCACCCTATATTTTTTAGTCACGTTTATGAGTATTTATGTATAAGAGTAGATCACTGTCTAAGTGGCGCAAGGACGTTTTCTTTACCAGCTTGTCTACATTTCACATTGTCTAACCATGATTTTGGTGGCTAAATATAAACATTTTCGATCAAACTGTATATGCATGTTGTAATGTGATGTTACAGGAGTGTCATCGGAAGAATTCTGAGAAGGTTAGTGAAAAAATTAATATCTTTTGGCGATGTTGACTTTTATCGCTCACTTTGGCTAGAATCAATGCTGGGCTGCTAATTGCTATGTGCTAAGCTAATATAACGATTTATTGTGTTTTCGCTGTAAGACACTTAGAAAATCTGAAATATTGTCTGTATTCACAGGATCTGTGTCTTTCGATTCGTGTATGCTGTGTATTTTTACGAAATGTTTGATGATTAGTAGTTAGGTAAACACGTTGCTCATTGTAATTATTCTAGTCCATTTGTGATGGTGGGTGCAATTGTAAACTATGAAGTCTACCTGAAATATGCACTTTTTTCTAACAAAACCTATCCCATACCATAAATATGTTATCAGACTGTCATCTAATGAGTTTTTTTGTTGGTTAGGGGCTATAAATATCTTAGTTTAGCCGAATTGGTGATGGCTACTGGTGTTGGTGGACAAATAAAAGATGGTGGAATATGCTAATGTGTTTTTAGGTAATAGATGTACATCTTTACATATTGTGTCTTCCCTGTAAAACATTTTAAAAATCGGAAATGTTGACTGGATTCATAAGATCTGTGTCTTTCATTAGCTGTATTGGACTTTAATGTGTGAAAGTTAAATATTTTAAAAAAATATTTTTTTTGAATTTCGCGGCACTGGTTTTTCAGTGGGGGGGGGGGGGGTGTGCCGCTAGCGCCACGCTGATCCTAGACAGGTTAAACTGTATTTTTTGTTGTTGAGTTTCTGTTCTGTTGTATTGTCATCACATGTTAAGGTTGAACACAGACAGCTGTGTAGCTTCAACGATGCTATCAGAGGTGTAGGAGTTCCTCAAGAGCTTATGCAAATCCTATCATTGGAATAGTTACCACTTTCTTACTGTATTATATTAGAATATGTAATATGCATAAATAGTCAAAGAAAATGTTCATTTGCAGTAAAAAAGGATCGGAACGTTCTTATAAATAAATATCACCTGGGAGCATGAGCAGCAGTATGTGGCGTTTTCCTTTCTGTTTTCCATGAGTTTGCCTACAACTACAGCACCTGAGGAAAGTACCTGAATGTGCATATGTTCTTTAGCTAGCATATGAACAGGAATGACATGTATACTAACGCGTGACCTAAAATAACTACAGTATCTGAAAGCCCAGCCTCCAATTTGATATGCTGCCACCTCTAGAATATATATTATAAAAAAGGCTCAAAATGTAACCATTCCATCACAAAAAGGTACTGGTTTGAACCTCTTCAAAGGGATTCCTCGATGAACCTTTTTCAACTGGAAAGGTTCCACTGGTGTGGCAACCCAAAATATTATTCGAGGCACCTTTACTTCTATGAGTGTACAGGGCCAAGGGTTTATGGGGGAATGAGTGCTTATGGGTAAAGGAGGAGCTGCTAAAATGGGTCATGAACACTGTTTATTGTGAAAGTTATGGCCTGTATTCACAAAGTGTCTCAGAGTAGGAGTCCTGATCTAGGGTCAGTTCTGCTTTTTAGATCATAATGAACGGACAGAGAGACCTTATCCTATAGCGGCACTCCTACTCTATGGTGCATTAGGAATACGGGCCCTGAACCCCACTCTGAGTGATAGCGGCTAGTTCAGACTTATACCTCTGTTTTAATTCAAGCTTTTTTTGTACAGTTATTTTTTTGTACAATTATTTCTGTGTACACACACATTAAAAAATTTGGAGTCACTTAGAAATGTCCTTGTTTTCCATGAAAACATACATGAAATTGGTCGCAAATTGAATAGGAAATATAGTCAAGACATTGACAAGGTTATAAATAATGATTTTTAATTGAAATAATAATTGTGTCCTTCAAACAAAAGAATCCTCCATTTGCAGCAATTACAGCCTTGCAGACCTTTGGCATTCTAGTTGTCAATTTGTTGAGGTAATCTGGAGAGATTTCACCCCATGCTTCCTGAATCACCTCCCACAAGTTTCTTCTTCAAGATCCTTTAAAACCCTGTACAAATCTCCCACCTTACCACCACCAAAGCACCCCCAGACCATCACATTGCCTCCACCATGCTTGACAGATAGTGTCAAGCACTGCTCCAGCATCTTTTCATTTTTTCTGCGTCTCACAAATGTTCTTCTTTGTGATCCGAACTAGAGGTCGACCGATTAATCGGAATGACCGATTAATCGGGGCCGATTTCAGGTTTTCATAACAATCGGAAAACAGTATTTTTGGGCGCCGATTGTTTTTTTTTTTTTTTTTTAATACCTTTATTTAACTAGGCAAGTCAGTTAAGAACACATTCTTATTTTCAATGACGGCCTAGGAACGCTCTGCTTCAGGGGCAGATTTTTAACCTTGTCAGCTCGGGGGATACAATCTTGCAACCTTACAGTTAACTAGTCCAAATCTCTAACACCTGATTACATTGCACTCCACGAGGAGCCTGCCTGTTATGCGAATGCAGTAAGCTAAGGTAAATTGCTAGCTAGCATTAAACTTATCTTATAAAAACTATCAATCAATGAAGGTCTAATGTGTACTTAACCATAAACGTCAATGCCTTTCTTAAAATCAATACACAAGTATATGTTTTTAAACCTGCATATTTAGCTAAAAGAATTCCAGGTTATTAGACAATATTAACCAGGTGAAATTGTGTTATTTCTCTTGCGTTCATTGTACGCAGAGTCAGGGTATATGCAACAGTTTGGGCCGCCTGGCTCTTTGCGAACTAATTTGCCAGAATTTTACGTAATTATGACATAACATTGAAGGTTGTGCAATGTAACAGGAATATTTAGACTTAGGGATGCCACCCGTTAGATAAAATACGGAACGGAATAAACGTTTTGTTTTCGAGGTGATAGTTTCCGGATTAGTCAAAGGTTTATGGTTTAGAGAGAAATAGTCGACGCGTTATAATTCCTGTAATAACTTGCGGCTGAACTTGAAAGGGGTTCCTTCATTATTTTACCGTTCATGTCTTCCATAGAGAATGTCTTGATCTACTTCAAATAAGGTCTGTGTTTCATGCAGGCTTAAACCGCCTCGACGTTTTGATTCCCGTGTAAATCTCACTAGGATAAGGTAACGTTTGTCAACATATTTTCAGAAATCCACTCTATAAAATATATTTAGCCAATATTGATCAGTTACCTTGTCCTATGGATATCTACACAGTTATAAAATTGGCACGGTGGTATAAGCTTACACGAAACACAGACCTTATTTTAAGTGAATCTAAAAATTTCCTATGGAATAACTGAAAGAACCGCTTTTCAGATTTTGCTAGAAGGTGTCATGGGAATTATGACTCGCACTTTGGTCGTCAATTCTTATCATGCCCATTATTAAAATAGGATATCCTGCATATAGAAATGACAGTTTTTGTTTTCAACATTCATCACAGGTAACTTAAACTCTATTTTTATTCAAACAGTTGAAAGTATTTGTCTCCTAAGCAGACTCTTCAGTATCATTTACACTTCAGAGCTGTGTGTGTGTGCGTGTGTGTATTTATGTAGTATATTAAGTTAAAATAAAAGTGTTCATTGTTCATTCAGTATTGTTGCAATTGTCAATATTACAAAAATGTGTATGTGTGTATGATATATATATAAAAAACTATATTTTTTATAAATCGGCCGATTTAATCGGTAGCGACTTTTTTTTGTCCTCCAATAATCGGTATCGGCATTGAAAAATAATAATCGTCGACCTCTAATCCGAACACCTCAAATTTAGATTTGTCTGTCCATAACACTTTTTTCCAATCTTCCTCTGTACCGTGTCTGTTTTCTTTTGCCCATCTTAATCTTTTCTTTTTATTGGCCAGTCTGAGATATGGCTTTCTCTTTGCAACTCTGCCTAGAAGGCCAGCATCCCGGAGTCGCCTCTTCACTGTTAATGTTGAGACTGGTGTTTTGCGGGTACTATTTAATGAAGCTGCCAGTTGAGGACTTATGATGTCTGTTTCTCAAAATAGACACTAATGTACTTGTCCTCTTGCTCAGTTGTGCACCTCCCACTCCTCTTTCTATTTTGGTGTCAGGATCACATTTTAAGAGTAAATGACTCCACAGACTCTAGAAAAGCTAAACCAAGTATAATTTTTCCCATTGCATTCAGACATCACATTTCCACCACCACAAGTATATATACTCCAATTTAGACACTCCTCCTTCTCTCCAATTTTTACATCTTTGATGGAAGACGAATTGATAGGATAATAAACCATTGTTTCTTCCTTAAGGGAATCTGACCTGACCTCAACCCCCCTTCAGGTCTAAACCAAAGATCTCCACCAGTCTCCCCTAACACATTCCACAGGCATCTGTCTCCTACAGATAACCATTAACTGCTGATGTAAAAAACAGTCTCTTTCACTCCTTTATCTACTATGCTTCTGAGTATAACAATGTCCAAGTTTAACCCAGAATCGAACACTAGTTAGAGCCAGTTTGCGCTGTTCTGTGAAGGGAGTAGTACACAGCGTTGTACGATATCTTCAGTTTCTTGGCAATTTCTCGCATGTAATAGCCTTCATTTCTCAGAACAAGAATAGACTAAAGAGTTTCAGAAGAAAGTCTTTGTTTCTGGCCATTTTGAGCATGTAATCGAAACCCACAAATGCTGATGCTCCAGATACTCAACTGGTCTTAAGACAGTTGTATTGCTTCTTTAACAGTTTTCAGCTGTGCTAACAAAATTCCAAAAGGGTTTTCTAATGATCAAGTAGCATTTTAAAATGATAAACTTGGATTAGCTAACACAACGTGCCATTGGAACACAGGAGTGATGGTTGCTGATAATGGGCCTATGTACGCCTATGTAGATATTCCATAAAATATTAAGTAAATTAATTACTTAAAAATCATACAATGTGATTTTCTGGATTTTTATTTTAGATTCCGTCTCTCACAGTTGAAGTGTACCTATGATAAAAATGACAGACCTCTACATGCTAGAGTAGGAAAGTAGGAAAACCTGCAAAATCGGCAGTGTATCCAATACTTGTTCTCCCCACTGTATATATATATATATATATATATATATATATATATATATATATATATATATAAAATTGCCGTTTCCAGCTACAATAGTCATTTACAACATTAACAATGTCTACACTGTATTTCTGATAAACTTTGTTATTTTACTGGACAAAAAAATGCTTTTCTTCCAAAAACAAGGACATTACTAAGTGACTTCAAACGTTTGAATGGTAGTGTACATACATACATTGCACACAGTAGATGTTTTTTTTTTTTTTTTTTTACATTGTAGAAAAATAGTGTAGACATGAAAACCATGAAATAACAAATATGGAATAATTTTTCAAAGTAGCCACCCTTTGCCTTCACAGCTTTGCACACTCTCAACCAGCTTAATTAGGTAGTCACTTGGGATGCATTTCAATTAACAGGTGTGCCTTGTTAAATGTTCATTATTTATATTTTTTCTTAATTCGTTTGAGACAATCAGTTGTGTTTTGACAAGGTAAGGGTGGTAAACAGAACTTAGCCCTCTTTGGTAAAAGTCCAAGTTAAAATAAGCAGAGAGAAACGACAGTCCATCATTACTTTAAGCCATGAAGGTCAGTCAATGCGGAACATTTCAAGAACTTTGAAAGTTTCTTCAAGTGCAGTCGCAAAAAACATCAAGCACTATGATGAAACTGGCCCTCATGAGGACCAACACAGGAAAGGAAAACCCAGAGTTACCTCTGCTGTAGAGGATAAGTTCATTAGAGTTAACTGCACCTCAGATTGCAGCCCAAATAAATGCTTCAGAGTTCAAGTAACAGACACATGTCAACATCAACTGTTCAGAGGAGAATGCATGAATCAGGCCTTTATGGTTGCATTGCTGCAAAGAAACCACTAGTAAAAGGACCCTGATAATAATAAAGAAGAGACTTGCTTGGGCCAAGAAACACGAGAGATGGACATCTGATGTGTCCAAATTTTAGATTTTGGGTTCCAACCATTGCGTCTTTGCAAGACGAGTAGGTAAATGGATGATCTCTGGATGTGTGGTTCCCACCGTGAAGCATGGAGGAGGTGTGATGGTGTGGGGGGGCTTTGATGATGACACTGTCTGTGATTTATTTAGAATTCAAAGCACACTTAGCCAGCATGGCTGCCACAGCAGCACACATATGTGTGACCTCCAAGACTATTGGAAAAGCACTCCCCATGAAACTGGTTGAGAGAAAAAGCAAAGCTGTTATCAAGGCAAAGGATGGCGACTTTGAAAAGTCTCAAATTTATATTTTGATTTGTTGAACACTTTTTTGGTTACTACATCATTCCATATGTGTTATTTCATAGTTGTGATGTGCTCACTATTAGAAATGTTTAAAAAATTAAGAAAAACCCTTGAATGATTAGGTGTGTTCAAACTTTTGACTGGTACCACACACACACACACACACACACACACATGGCCAAAAATATTGGCACCCTTGTACATTTTTCAAATAATGCGCCATTTCTTCCAGAAAACTGTTGAAATGAAAACATATTTTGATATCCACATATGTATGTCTTCGGTGTGCAGTTGAACAAAACAAAAATCTGAATAATTGACTGAATTTTAGCTAATTCCACAAAGAAATCCTGAAATGGCCCAGACAATGTTTTTGGCACCTTCTAGAAGTAGTTAGATTTCAAGCAGGTGATTCTCATTTACTTTGGAATTGAACTCACCTGTGCTGAGTGGAAGGTGCCTGCAGTATAAAAGTCACGTATTCAACCAGTTTGAATAGAGAAAAGGACACATTATCCTGTTTTGTGTCACTGTGTGTACCACAATGAGCATGGACAAAATAAAGAAAACCAGAGAATTATCTGAGGAGGTCAGACAAGATTGTAGCCAAGCATGGACAATCTCAAGGCTACAAATCAATTTCCAGAGATCTTGATGTTCCTGTTTTTTCCACCATACGTAATGTTATCAAGAAGTTTAAGGCCCATGCCACTATAGCCAACCTCACTGGACGTGGCCGCAAGAGAAAACGTGATGGAAAATTTCAGCAAAGGATTGTTTGAATGGTGGATAAAGCACCTCGGTGAACTGCCACACAGATTCAAGCTGACCTTCAGACACAAGGTACGACAGTTTCAACTCGCACCATCCAATGACAACTCAATGATAGAGGGTTATATGGTAGGAGACCCAGGAGAACCCCACTGCTGAGAGAAAGACATAAGAAAGTCCAACTGCAATTTACCAAAACACACCTGAACATGACAAAATCCTTCTGGGAGAATGTCCTGTGGACAGATGAGACCAAATTAGAGCTTTTTGGAAAAGCACCTCATCTCTGTTTACAGAAAACAAAATTAAGCTTTCAAAGAAAATAACACCTTTCCTACAGTTAAACATGGAGGAGGTTCAGTGATGCTTTGGGGTTGCTTTGCTACCTCTGGCATTGGGTGCCTTGAACGTGTGCATAGCATCATGAAATCAGGGTAATACCAAGGTATTTTGGAGCGCAATGTTGGGCACAGTGTCAGAAAGCTGGGTCTACGTCAAAGGAGGACAATGACCCCAAACACAGTTCAAAAAGCACCCAGGAATGGTCCAAGACAAAACGCTGGACTGTTCTGAAGTGGCTCAACAATGAGTCCAGATCTAAATCCCATTGAAAACTTGTGGAGAGATCTGAAAAGAGCAGTTAGGAGAAGGTACCCTTCTAATCTGGGAGACTGGAGCAGTTTGCACAAGAGTAGATTTCCAAAACACTATATGCACCAATATTTCAAAATTGTGTTTTTTTCATCGGGAATGATTGCTTATGGGTGCCTTCATAGTCATAGATTTTAGATATTAAATCAAATCAGCTTTGCTAAACGCTATATATCCATTGTTTAGCTGAAATGGAATGTTTGTATCCTGTATATTTGACTCTGATATGTTGTTGTCGCTGCCCCCCCCCCCCCCCCCCCCCAACTAACTAGGTTGCTCTGGATAAGAGCGTCTGCTAAATGAAATTTTCACAAATATATACTTTTTACAGTTCTTATATGTAGTTATGTTACATTTGACTGTGTACAACCTAGCAGTTCTACTTATTTCTGAAAGTCAGTCAGAGTTGTGCAACAACAAAAAACATGATTGCATCTGAAATAAAAACATTGAACATTGAACAACCCAAATGTCATGATTTAGATAGTGAAAAAGTCAAGTTAATACTGAACCAATCCAACTCTTTGAGCTAGTAATGTTGGTAACACTAAGAAGAAATTCAGTTTACAAAACAGGTTGAAATTACAACACAATCACATCAACCAGTTTCTGGTCGTAATGACCTTATATCGCTTGGATGAACCGGTTCCGCACCAATCCCACACTGTTGAGCCACAGACCTGAGTTCAAACACTATTTAAAATCATTTCAAATACTTTAGCTGGGCTTGATTTAAACTTGCATTGCACAATGGAGCCAATAGAATAGTTGTTTATGTGCAAACCCGCCCATCTGGCATTCTCAAGCAAACAGTAGAAGTATATCAACAATTTAAAATAGTATTTG